>NC_081526.1:877320-1034820 GCF_030273125.1 Centropristis striata | reverse complement strand
TCTCCGTCCTCTACCTTCCCGTCCTCTCGTCTTTTCTCCACCGTTTTTCTTCCTTCCACATCTGGAACCAATGTGCGAGTGCAGCGCTGGAGTGTAAATCCTCCTGTTGGTTTTTATCAGGACATCAGTAGGAGAGAAGTCGTAAAATAAGAAGGACATAATTCATCCGTTTGGGAAGAAGAACGCTGCCAAACGTTCTGTGAGAGAGTTTATTCATGAACACAATGAGAACTGTTGTTGTTCTGCACAAACTGTTTGTGTTTACAGTGTGTGTGAAGCTTCGTAATGAGACTAAACTAGACTTTAGTGAATAAATGAACTGGTTTCTGTGTTTCAGGAGGAGCAGGAGACCAGCTACACCATCCTGCGTGCTCGCGGCTGTAACGTGAGTCTGAGCGGTCTGAAGGCCAACACCGCCTACCTGCTGCAGATCAGAGCGCGCACCGCCGCCGGATACGGCGCCAGCAGCCCCAGCTTCCTGTTCGAGACCAGCCCCGACTGTAAGTTCACTGCTGCTCCTTCATTAACAATCAGGGGGAATAAACTGGGAAATTATGGAGACCACACAGGTATGGATGCTTTTTAGCAGTTTGTCTCATTGCATCATATTTCAATCATGTGATTGAAGTGTTTCTGCAGCAAACTTCATCCTGATGATTCAAATGAGCAGCGAGGCTCAGAGAGAAACATGCAACATTTTATGCACACTGTAAAAAAGGGTAAAATACCAGCACTTCACTATAAAAAATACAGTGAGTTGGTTTTCTACTGTAAATTTAAATGGAAATATCAACAAAAACTCAAATTTAGAATTTAGAATTTAGACTGAGTTTCAGGGTAATTGTGTCCTTGTGACATAATTGTATTCCTCTGTTTAGAATTTTTGTTCTATAACTTGATTCCTTGATTTCTTGTAAATTTGAATTTTTTTTCCCGTAAATTTGTCACTTTTTTCTTTAAATTCGTCACTTTCTTTTTTTTAATTAGTTTTAGCGCTAGTTTTAGTTTTTGTTGTAATGGAGTATTTGTTGGGTCCAGATTCAATAAGGTCACAATAAATGTTTCCTTTATTTCCTTTGTCTGATCCATCTCAGCCCCAATAAGTTTATTAAGTCATAAAACCAGACGTTTTTACGGATGAAAAAAGTTGACAAAGACGAAAACGAAGGACATTTTCACTATAATTTTAGTTACTTTTAGTTAGTTTTGTAACAACTAAATACAGTTTCAGTTAGTTTTTTATTTTTATTTCAGTTAACGAAGACGTTTTTTTGATTCTAGTTTTTGTTATTTTGTTAGTTTTCGCTAACTATAATAACCTTGCTGAGTCAGTAAAATATAACTAATGTGTGTGTTTTCATGAGTTTGTCATAAATAAACGTTAGCGCTGCTCCTCACCTGTACCTCTTCTCCTCCAGCGGCCTTCTCCATCTCCAGTGAGAGCAGCCAGGTGGTTCTGATCGCCATCTCCGCCGCCGTCGCCATCATCCTGCTCACCGTGCTGCTCTACGTCCTCATCGGCAGGTCGGTCCCTCCATCACTCTGCTTTCCTTTCAGAGCTGATTCTAGATGACATTCTTCTAAATAACCACATTCTATGTGTTTAGAAGCTTTAACCAGATAAAGATGCCTCTGTTTCTCACAGTAATTCCTCTGACATATACCCTAACAACTCTATATATATAATATATATATAGGTGTGTCCCTGCTTATAAGAGAAACTAAGAAATGTGTGTGTGTGTGTGTGCGTGTGTGTGTGTGTGTGTGTGTGTGCGTGTGTGTGTGTGTGTGTGTGTGTGTGTGTGTGTGTGTGTGTGTGTGTGTGTGTGTGTGTGTGTGTAGTTGGCAGTCCGTAGTGTTCAGAGAGAGAATAAATCCACGGCTCATTATAAGACTCACTGATCCTCTCTTGGTTCATAAGAGCTGGGATTACACACACACATCCACATACACACACACACACACACACACACACACACCGGGCCCTGCTAGCCTGTGGGCGTGGCCGCTGGCTGAGTCTGGTCTGAAGATGTGGCAGTAAACTGACCTGTGTGTGTGTGTGTGTGTGTGTTGGCAGGTTTTGTTGCCGCAGCAGATCCAAACATCCTGATGAGAAAAGACTTCACTTTGGCAACGGACACCGTGAGTCCTGGTCCCTGGTTCTGGTCCTGGTTTCCTGGTTTCTGGGTTTATATGAATCCTGTTTCCATCTCAGCTCTCTGCATTCACCTCTGTTTCCCCAGCTGAAACACAACTAGCTGCACTGATAAAAAGGGTCTAAAAACCAGATAAAACAGTGAATCTGAGGCGTCGGCCCTTTCAGTCTGTCGCTCCTCTGGCAATAAAGGCTTGAAGATGGCCAAAATAAAAATCTTACAATTATTTGTATCTTACCAAGATAAGAAAACATTTTTTATCTTTTTTTTTTTTTTGTTTTGTCTTTTTGTGTCTTTTTTTTTGTTGATGATTTTACGTCTTTTTGTGTTTATTTTGGTGTTTTTTGTCTTTTTATGTGTTTTTAGGTAATTTTACATCTTTTGTTTATTTTTTGATGTCTTTTTTGTGTCTTTTTTGTGTGTGTTTTTTGTCTTTTCGTGTCTTTTTTGGGAGATTTTACATCTTTTTGTGTTTTTTTGTCGGGTTTTTTGGTGTTTTTTGTCTTTTTATGTATTTTTAGGTAATTTTACGTCTTTTGTTTCTTTCTTTTGCGTCTTTTTTGTGGGTTTTTTGTGTTTTTTTTTTGTGTTTTTTTGTCGTCTTATGTCTTTTTTGGTCATTTTACATCTTTTGTTTCTTTTTTGTGTCTTTTTTTGGTAATTTTACATCTTCTTTTGGTCACAAAATGACCAAAAAAAAACAAAAAAATTACAAAAGAGCCTTTAGATTAAGAAGTGTTAGATAATTTATCTTGTTTTAAGAGTTAATTTCTTATTTTAAGTGTTCAACATGCTTATTTCTAGATTTAATAATCTTAATTTAATAAATCTTGTCAAGGTAAATTATCTGTCCATGCAGCAAGATCATTTCCCTCAGATTTACTGTTTGATCTGGTTTTTAAACACCTTTTTACAGTGTGTATATTTTCCTGGGAGCATCTTCTCGTCTGTGGTAGTTTTAGATATTGAAGCTTGAAGTGGTTTCTCTCTTCGCTTCGCCTCGTTTGGTCACATGAGACGTCAGTAATCGGAGCGAGACCTTGTTGAGAAGACGGTTCTTCGCTCCATTAGTGAACCAGATCCTGGAGCTTCACAGGATCTGGTCTCAGCTGCAGCAACCACTGAGACTTCAGCTTTAAACTCTATAATTACAGGGTTAATAACTCCAGAGGAACGTTTCCTCTCTCAGGTTTTAGTCTGGTGACTGTAAACGTCTCACTCACCTGCTGCTGCAGGCTGAAACTGGATCAATGTGTAAAAAAGTAACAAAACAGGTTTAAAAATTAACTCACATGTTTTTGTTCTTGTTCTCTATTATTCTATGATGTTATTTATTAGAAGAACTCCTTCCTTTAACCTCCAAACACTAAACTCTCCCTAAACTCCTGAAGCAGTGAACTGTCCACTGCTTCAGGATGGTTTTAGTCACACGGAAGCACAAATTTCCCCACAAGGACTAATAATATACAACTACTTTTATTTAAAAAGATAGTCTCTCTTAAGACAAATATTGACAAACAATCACATGCCCATATATACAACAATAACAGCTTTTGGTAACAAATGTAACCATAAAATATTCAGTGTTCTTGTTGTGCAAAAGACTTAGACCAGAGGTGTCAAACTCAAATACACAATGGGCCAAAATCTAAAACTTGAATAAAATCGCGGGCCAACATTGAACAAATAAACCTTTTAATATATACCAAACATGTTTTGCTTTAACATTAAATATGGAACCAGCAACGCTTATAAACATACAATATATAACTAAATAGTGCAGACATGCAAAATCAAATTTCAAATAAAAAACACATCAGTGTCATTAATTTATTAAATAAAAATTAAATAAAAATCGTATGCTTTAATATGCACATTTTAAACTAAATTCTGGTGCATGGTCTCACAGTGATTGTACTCTGGAATGTAAGATAAATAAAGTATAAATATACATATTTATATTGCACAGAAGTGTAGCAGCAGGAATTGTTTTTGTACACAGACAATAGACATAAAAAATATAAAAATTAGTTCACAGTGCAGTGTAGTGCAAAAAGTAAAGAAGTAGAAAGTGACTTTAGGTTTAGAAAAAAGACGTTGTGATGTCATCATGTTGTGTGACATCACTAGACCACATAACAGAGTCACTGGTTACATGAGTCATTCTCTCTCAGTTGATTTGTGTGTTTGTATCATGAATCAGCTGCACAGTGACGTCTGTGACACATAAAAACAGTTTGAGTTGGAGATTTTCCATATTGAGAAGTTAGAACATCATGTGTTAGAATAACAACTTCACTGTGTTATATTTCTCCTGTTAAAAGTTTATTCTGAACTCTTGCTGGAAGGGAATTATTCACCAGAATTAAATTATTGAAACAATGAAAATCTTCAAAGTTCTGGTTTTGTTGCAGTGTAGACTTATCTTCAATATATTTTGAGTGTTTTGACTTTTTACCTTCATCCTCATCTCCATCAAGGTGATTCTACGTCCTTACAAAGTCATTAAAAGCGACATATGGATGAGCTGTAGGGACACATTTAAAGAGGGACAGAGTTTTAAAACCTTCATTAAACTGATGCAACCTGTTCTCTCTCTCTCTCTCTCTCTCTCTCTCTCTCTCTCTCTCTCTCTCTTTATTGGTATTGACGTAACATTGTATATATTGCCAAAGCAAGCATCAGAAAAAAGATAACAAGATAAGGAAAGCAATATTTACAATAAATTATTATAATTCTGTTATTCATTTTAGATGAAAAGAAAAACTAATAACAATAAAAGAAAGCAATATTTACAATCATTGAATTACAATCAACATATAATTTATACAATCTAACTGTCCCAGCAAAAAAAGAAGAAAAAATAAAATAAAAAATAAAAACAGGAGCGGCAGTTTTTCCTCATCTGACCATTTTAAAAAACCTTTTTTGATGGATTCAAATTTTTGGAAATATGTTTATATGTATATATGTTTCTCTAATTAGTTCATATTTTTTACATTTGGTGTGTCTCTCAGTGCGTCTCCCGGGGATCAGGACCTATGTGGACCCTCATACCTACGAGGACCCGAGTCAGGCCGTGCACGAGTTTGCCAAGGAGCTGGACGCGTCGTGCATCGCCATCGATAAAGTGGTGGGAGCAGGTGAGACAATTATTTATTTACAAGAAGACAGTCAAAGTAAGATGCCTTAAATAAAACATACAAGAACCTTTATTCTCCTTTAAAATAATTGTTAAAATACGCAATGATTAAGATGAGTGTATATGATGGAATAGTGGCATTAGAATCTGCGGGAGGCCACCAAATTTGGGCTTTTATGGAAAAAAATTCTGTCATTTAGAGAGAAAAAAACCCTCAATTACTTAAAAAAGACACAAAATTACTAAAAAAGAGACAAAATGACTGAAAAAACACTAAATTACTTTAAAAAGACACAAAATTATTTAAAAAAGACACACAATTATTATAAAAAGACACAAATATTTAAAAAAAGACACAAAATTATTTTAAAAAGACACAGAATGACCAAAAAGACCCAAAATTACCCCAAAAGAGACAAAATGACTCACTGAATCACTAAAGTACCAAAAAAGACACAAAATTATTTAAAAAAAGACACACAATTATTAAAAAAAGACACAAAATTATTACAAAAAGACACAATTATTTAAAAAAAGACACACAATTATTAAAAAAGACACAAAATTATTATAAAAAGACACAAATATTAAAAAAAGACACAAAATTATTTAAAAAAGACACAAAATGACCAAAAACAGTAATTAAAGGGACCTTCCACCACAACATGGTAAAGTGCCATTCATATAAAACTCACATTAAACTTTCATATCAAGGTGGGGGCCACAAAATATCGTCACGAGGGCCACAATTGGCCCGCGGACCGCCAGTTTGAGACCCCTGCTTTACAGTGTAGTTTAGTTAATTTCTAGCTCTGATTCTCTGAAAACCTTTTTGGAAAAAGTTGCACATTTCTTCTGCACTTCATCACTGCAGCACCATGTTCAGTAGAGTTATTCCCCATTAAAACATGAATATAAATATATAAATAAAGTGTTTCTTCTTTCCCCTCTCTCTCCTCACACTGACTTTACTTTCTGTCTCCGTCACGCTCTCTTTAAATGACAAAGACACAGCGAGTGCTCAGCCACATATAGAATCAATGAGGAGCATGTAGAGTTCCATATATCTACATTATATCTACATTATATAGCAGCAGGCAGGTTTAACTGTGTGTTATATCCTGCACAGCTGGAGGAGAAACATTTAAAGCTCCAGATAGAAGTCTCTGCAGCCTCCATGATGGAGAAGATGTTCACTTCTACCTCTCCTCTTTCATATTATTTCTGTTCATTCTGTTATTTCGGACAGCAGGACGCTCTAAATCTCTGAAAGTCTGATAATCACAACATTTAAAACAAGCATCTTCTCCTCTGTTGTCTAAAAACCAGATCAAACAGTAAATCTAAAGGTCTAAAACCAGGTAAAACAGTAAATCTGAGGGAAATGATCTTGCTGCATCTTACCTTGACAAGATTTATTAAATTAAGATTATTAAATCTAAATAACTGTGTCGTCAACATAGAAATGCACATTTGCATCAGACACATTTAGACCCAAGTCATTGATTACATGTTGAACACTTGAAATAATAAATTAACTCTTAAACCAGATAAAGTAAAGCTGCCAGCAGTGATGAACTGGCCCGAGCAGAGTGACCTGATGATTATTTGGTTCTTACCAAGACAAAAAAAACGTTTTGTCTTTTTTTGGTGGGTTTTTTTTTTGTCATTTTGTGTCTTTTTTGTGATGTTACATCTTTTGTTTCTTTTTTGGTCCAATTTTTGTGTCTTTTTTGGTCATTTTATGTCTTTTTTGGGTAATTTTTTGTGTTTTTTGGGTCATTTTTGGTCTTTTGTGTCTATTTTGGTCGTTTACTGGCTTTTTTGGGCTTTTTTTTGGCTTTTTTGTGTCTTTTTTTGGTCAATTTGTGTCTTTTTTTTGTAAATTTGTGACTTTTTTTGGTAATTTCATGTCTTTTTTGGTCAATTTGTGTCTTTAGATTTAGAAGTGTTAGATCATTGATCTGGTTTTAAGAGTTAATTTCTTATTTTAAGTGTTCAACATGCTTATTTCTAGATTTAATAATCTTCATTTAATAAATCTTGTCAAGGTAAATTATCTGTCCATGCAGCAAGATCATTTCCCTCAGATTTACTGTTTGATCTGGTTTTAGACCTCTCTCCTCCTCTCTGATAATCAGGAGAGCAGAAGGAGGGTAATGCAGCAGAATAGATGGAGACTAAAGCACATAACGGGACCCTGAGAGTCTAGAACCTGCCTCCATGCTGGACTACAGTCCATGATGCATTTTTCAGCACATAGAAGACACAAAGTACATGAATATCTGCAGCGCTACAGTGGTTTTGGCTTATTTATTTGAAATCAGATACAAAAAGTCAATGTTCTGATAAGAAGTCTCTGTATAATCCATGGATGCTGACCTGATTCTGTACGGGAACGCTGTTTCATTTTGATTTCACACTGTTTAGAGTTAATTATAAGCCAATTACAGGGACATTTACAATGCACCTTTCATAAAATGTACATTTAAAACAATGTTGCATGCCGATAAGAGAGAAAAAGATGATAATGAATGGAAACTATGAGAGAAAGTATTGTATTTATGATATATAATTGATACCACTGTGTGTATCATTCCTCCAGAACCAATAGCAGTTGAACCCTGATAGGAAGGATACACTACCTCATGCTATACATGTTTAATGTGCACAGAGAAAAGCCCAGACAGAGTATATTTATTTTAGTGTCTCCATACTTACATCAAGTTCAACTTCACATTGTGCAATACATCTATTTTTATCTCTGCTGCAAAGAAAGAGGCAGTGAAATCATGTTCAGGAGGTATTATATAGCGTCAAGACAATTAATATTATTATTCTGGTTTTAACTGGTTTTATTCTGGTTTTAAGTGGTTTGAACTGGTTTCATTCCGGTTTGAACTGGTTTTATTTAAGAAATGTCTTGGTTTTATTCTGGTTTTATGCGGTTTTATTCTGGTTTTATTCTGGTTCTAACTGGTTTTACTCTGGTTTTATGTGGTTTTAAGTGGTTTGAACTGGTTTTATTCTGGTTTAAATCGGTTTTATTTAAGAAATCCCTTGGTTTGATTCTGGTTTTATTTGGTTTTATTCTGGTTCTAAGTGGTTTGAACTGGTTTTATTCTGGTTTGAACTGGTTTTATTTAAGAAATCTCTTGGTTTTATTCTGGTTTTATGTAGTTTTATTCTGGTTCTAACTGGTTTTACTCTGGTTTTAACTGGTTTTAATCTGGTTTTAAGTGGTTTGAACTGGTTTTATTCTGGTTTGAACTGGTTTTATTTAAGAAATCTCTTGGTTTTATTCTGATTTTATGCGGTTTTATTCTGGTTTTATTCTGGTTCTAACTGGTTTTACTCTGGTTTTATGTGGTTTTATTCTGGTTTTAAGTGGTTTGAACTGGTTTTATTCCGGTTTTAACTGGTTTTATTTAAGAAATCTCTTAGTTTAATTCTGGTTTTATGCGGTTTTATTCTGGTTTTAACTGGTTTTATTCTGGTTCTAATTGGTTTTATTCTTGTTTTATGTGGTTTTATTCTGGTTTGAACTGGTTTTATTGAAAATATGAAATCATGTTGAGGAGGTATTATATCATGTTGAGGAGGTATTATAACATGTTCAGGAGGTATTATAACATGTTCAGGAGGTTTTATATCATGTTCAGTAATTATATCTTACTTAGTGCCAAATATCTGCCTCACTTTCACTCTACAACAACAAACTTCAGGGTTAGATGAGATGATTGGAGCCACTCGGGGTAAACTCTCTGTGGATAGTGATAGTGTGACGCTGCTCTGAGCTTCAGAATCACACTCATTTATGGCGTGAAGACAAATTGATGATTATTTTGTTAGCATTCAGCAGCTGCAGCTCCCTCAGGGCTTCGGCTCTAATTGCTTCTGGGACTGTGGAGTTGCGACATGTGAGTGACAATGAAATATTAGTTTTGCACTGATTAATATTAGGCCAGGCATTTGGATTTATGAGCAGGCGGACTGGAATTTTTAAATTGAGCTCCTGATCCACAGAGTTTCAGATAAACTCTTGGCCATTAGCTTATTAGTGACAGAGATGGAGTCTCTGACAACTACAATCAGAATCAGAAACCTTTATTGTCATTGCACAGGGTAGTACAATGGAATTTGCCATCAACCCGTCCAAAACGTATAAAACACACATACAATATGACCTCAGCAACATAAGTGTAGCACTTAAGATACCAAACAGATTAATGTAGTTAGGAAAATACCAGAATTAACCTTTTAGATGGACTAGTGGCAAAGAAAGGCAAATGAGGCAGTGCTATTTATATTTATTTATTATTGATTTATTATTATTTTGTTACTTAAAAACAAATCTGAAATGGAATTTGTTGTCTAAGAGCACTATTAAATTCACAATTTTTATATATGTTGTGGAGATGCAAAGAAAAAGGCAAATTTGTGTTTCTGTAGCAGAAAGCAGAAAATGTGTCTAGTTTATTCATTTTAAAATAAGAAATATCATAAACATAAATACCATAAACGCCCAAAGTGACATATATACGTCACATCACAGATCTTTGACATTTAGGGGTAGAATTTTTTTAAAAACATCATAAATGTGTTCTATGTGGTCCACTTGGTCTGTGGTATATCCCCTATAATTTTCCTTTAAGGATAACTTGGTCTGGGTTCTTATGGGTTAAGGTGACTTAATGAGTAATGAAAATCCACTTCAGGGTTAGGATCCATCCAGGCGGTGCTCTGTTTTGCATTGGGGACTTAAAATCATCACATATGAATTCAATCAAGCTCATTAAATCAGAGTCTCAGCTCTCCAGTCATATCCAGTTCATACAATTCCAAAACTGTTTAGAGACTCCAGTATGCAAAAACATTCAAACACACACAAATTTGTGACAAATTGCACTGACTGGCCTGAAAAGAGACACATGGTTAGTACAAACTGATGCCTTGTGTTAACTAGTTTCATATGATACAGATATATTTACTGTAGCTGTAAAGCTGAGACAGAAATGTTGGCTGTTGTCTCTCTGTTTCTGTTTTTGGCTTATCTAGTCAGGGTGGAGTTGGCTTTTCATCTTTGGTGCTACATGTTTGTTCTCCATAGAGAATGTGGAGGTGGTGTGGAGGTTGAAATGTCTTTTATTTATCATGAAAATACATTTAACTTGTATTGTCAGTGATCTAAGGCCCCATTTACACCAGGACGCTTTCGGGTAAAAAACGATGAAGTATTTTATGTGAAGTGCCTTTCGTTTAGACGGTGACGGCGTTTTTGGGGCTTAAAAAAAAAAGATGCTCTCCACCGATATGCAGATGACACCCAGCTCTACCTCACCACTAAACCCTCGCAAGCCTGAATAAAATATCAATGTAGACAGATTTTACCAAGCAGTACATCAGTAAACCAATCATAACTTAGAATATGAACAAAAACCCTCAGGACCTTTTGATGCTTTTAGAAAGAGAATAAAACCCTCTGTGAGGAGTTTGAACTGGTTTTATTTACGAAATCTCTTGGTTTTATTCTGGTTTTAACTGGTTTTATTCTGGTTTTAAGTAGTTTGAACTGGTTTTATTCTGGCTTGAACTGATTTTATTTAAGAAATCTCTTGGTTTAATTCTGGTTTTATGTGGTTTTAACTGGTTTCATGTGGTTTTATTCTGGTTTTATGTGGTTTTATTCTGGTTTTAACTGGTTTTGAATGGTTTATGTGGTTTTATTCTGGTTTTCTGTGGTTTTATTCTGGTTTAATTCTGGTTTAATTCTGGTTGAGTCCACTGAGTTCTACAGAACACTATTGCGACATAGGTTAGCTAGGACAGGGAGGGGAACTTCAGATCGACTTTCACTCTACTTTAAGAGAAGTAAATACAAAGTGAACATTAAAGCTAAAACCATGATGTAAACATTTTCATCTGTCAGCTTGAATATCCAACCACCCACCTGTGTGATTTTTACTAAACCATAAAAGAACTCCAAACAACACACAACATCCCTCTTCTTCCTCCACCATCTGTCTCCATTAAACATGTTAGCACGTCTTTGATCCTCTTGCCAATCGGTGATTGTGTGTTAAAAGACAGAAGACACGCTCCGCTCTGCTACATGGGTCAAGACTTGAACATCAAAGAGGGATAGTGAGCTCCAGTCAGAGCAGGAGAACCTAATCAAGCCTTGTTACTCCGAGATCTTCTTTCTCACAGTGACCACATGAAGAAGGTGCTGGGCCGGGCTCTCCGTCCACCGCCCCCGGCCTTCACTATTTAGACAGGTTGTAATTATTCTGGCTTAAGTTCTTCCAGACCCGGTCCTCCAAGTCCAAGGTCTGACCCAGCATCTGATCCAGAGCTGCTCTGGGGAATGACTGGACTGGACCCAGAGATGATCACATGTCTGAGCTCTGACATCACCTGGCAAGATGCACACACTGCACATTTATATACCGAGATAAAACAGACTCTAGATTAACAAGTGTTGGGTGATTTATCTTGTTCTCAGAGTAGATTACTTATTTTAAGTGTTCAACATGATTATTTCTAGATTTAATAATCTTAATTTAAGATATCTCTTGGTTTTATTCTGGTTTAATGGGGTTTTATTCTGGTTTTATGTAGCTTTATTCTGGTTTTAAGTGGTTTGAACTGTTTTTTTTTCTGGTTTGAACTGGTTTTATTTAAGAAATCTCTTGGTTTTATGTGGTTTTATTCTGGTTTTAAATGGGTTTATTCTGGTTGTATGTGGTTTAATTCTGGTTTTAAGGGGTTTGAACTGGTTTTATTCTGGTTTGAACTGGTTTTATTTAAGAAATCTCTTGGTTTTATGTGGTTTTATTCTGGTTTTAAATGGTTTTATTCTGGTTGTATGTGGTTTTATTCTGGTTGTATGTGGTTTAATTCTGGTTTTAAGGGGTTGGAACTGGTTTTATTCAGGTTTGAGCTGGTTTTATTCTGGTTTAATGGGGGTTTATTATGGTTTTAAGTGGTTTGAACTGGTTTTATTCTGGTTTGAACTGGTTTTATTTAAGAAATATCTTGGTTTTATTATGGTTTTATGTGGCTTTATTCTGGTTTTAAGTGGTTTGAACTGGTTTTATTCAGTTTGAACTGGTTTTATGTGGCTTTATTCTGGTTGTATGTGGTTTTATTCTGGTTTTAAATGGTTTTATTCTGTTTTTATGTGGTTTTATTTTGGGTTTAAGTAGTTTGAACTGGTTTTACTCTGGTTTTATGTGGTTTTATTCTGGTTTTATCTGGTTTTAAGAGTTAATTTCTTATTTTAAGTGTTCAACATGCTTATTTCTAGATTTAACAATCTTAATTCAATAAATCTTGTCAAGGTAAATTATCTGTCCATGCAGCAAGATCATTTCCCTCAGATTTCTAGCTTTTATCTTGCTTTTAGACAGTGTTTTTTCAGTGTATACATTATATGGAACAACACACAGCAGTACACTGGGCTCATCCTCTGCAGTCACCAGCTGCAGCAGGATGTCTGTCTTTGAAGTGTCCAGCAGGCCTGCAGAGCTTACTGTACCTGCTGAACACACACACACACACACACACACACACACACACACACACACACTGGTCTCCTCACCAGCCAGGAATGCTAATTGACTCTCCCAGAGTGGATGTTGAGTCACGCTGTGTGTTATTACGACATGAAGGAAAGTTAAAGATCACTCTGCTGTCTGAGTTGTTGTTTCGGGTGGATCGGTTTCAAAGTGTGTTGCAACACATGGTGTCATTATAATAATTAGTGGTCGTAATACATAATCATGCAGCTATCGCTCTCCAAGATCAATAAATACTTTCCCTGATTAATGGCAGCTAGGTAATGACAGGACTAATCATGGAGATGCTCTTTGATCGGTCAGAGCGTCTGTTAAATCACACAACAGCTCAACAGCTTCTCTAATTAACCCATTTAAGGCGGGAAAGCATTACTGCATTTTTACCATTAAAACCTGTTGGGGCGCTGTTGTGTTATTCTACCATTAAAGCAGAAAGAGGATACGTGGTTTTGTAGCATTTGTGGTTTTTTTCACCTATTTTCGGTCTCTTGGCCAATGAAATGCATCAGAATACATGTGGGAGTGTCGCAATGCATCATGGGACTTTTCGATAACTTTGACATCATCACCAAAAAAAGAAACAGAAATGTCCAAAAAAAGACTAAAAAAAGACACAAAATGACCAAAAAAAGACACAAAATGACTGTGTCGCAACATGGGACTTTTCTAGAAATCATCACCAAAAAATACACAAAATGACTAATAAAAGCCATAAAAAGACATAAAATGACGAAAAAAAGACACAAAAAGATGTTAGCGAGGCTCTTAATGGTGAAACTGACCTCACCAAGGGTTTTTTCATGGCCTTTTAAAGATGGTTGCCAATCTTTTTGTGCTAGATGCTCGAATGTGTGAAGTATTTTGAGAAGTTGCACTGCTTTCCCTAACATACTGTAGCCTGCATACATTATGTACTCATGTTTATATGTAAACACTCTGTATGTGTGTTTGAGTTTTCGTCTCGTTACATCCTCCATGTTTTTCTCTCCAGGTGAGTTTGGCGAGGTGTGCAGCGGTCGCCTGAAGCTCCCCAGTAAGAAGGAGATCTGTGTGGCCATCAAGACTCTGAAGGGAGGATACACGGACAAGCAGAGGCGGGACTTCCTGGCCGAGGCGTCAATCATGGGACAGTTTGACCACCCCAACATCATCAGGCTGGAGGGCGTGGTGACGCGCAGTAAGTCCATCCATCATACAACTACAATTATTTTTCGTGAGTTATGATCGCTACTTGCTATATATTTTGGAGAAACTTTGCAATAATGCTTAACAAATAAAGTCCCTGTCTACACCAGGACGCTTGCACGTAAAAACGACTAAATATTTTATGTCAAGTGCCTTTCGTTTAGACGGTGACGGTGTTTTTGGGGCTTAAAGACGTCATAATCTGAAACCACCCTCCAGAGTGGAAAACTTGAATACGCTCCGCCGTAGCGTTTTCAATGTAGGCACAGTTTCTTCCCAAAATATTGAGTGTTTTTAAGTATCTGAAGAAAAATGCAGCAAGCCGGTGTGATCAATCAAAGCCTTTAGTTACATGCAGCCCGGAGAGAAAGTTCTTCAGCGTTCTGTCCCGACAAAAGAAACTTCCCCGCTTATATACATGATTTCAGTCTTACGTAATCAAAGAACAGGAGGTAGTTTAATTGACCAAAAAAGACACAAATTGACCCAAAAAGACACTACATGACCAAAAAACACAGCCAAAGGGCTTTGGAGGAGACCTGGGAGATCTAGTGATGGAGGAGAACTTTGTGGAAGGAGTAGCTGATGAAAATGTGTGGCGTGAAAACTTCCACATGTCCAAAGATGCTCTTATGGCTTTAAGTGATGCCGCCTGGCTGCATACAATCACATTCACACACTTTAGATCACCGTATCAGCAGATTTCCTCCTGGAAACACACGAATAAACCAGGAATAAAAACTGGAGACGAGACGCCACTTTAGGTCTTCTGTTCAGACCGTCACCATGGAAACGGAGCCTAAAACTGGTTCACATCCTCGCTCAAATCCATCCCTTCCTCCGTCACCTCAGGTGGTCCCCAGGGCTCTGTCCTGGAGCCCCTCCTCTTCATCATCTACCTCCTTCCCCTCGGCAATATCTTCCGCAAATTTAACATTCACTTCCACCACTATGCTGATGACACCCAGCTCTACCTCACCACTAAACCCTCGTCCTCTCTCCCACCCACCTCCCTCACCGATTGCATCTCTGAAATAAGAACCTAAACCTAAACTTCCTTAAATTAAACTAAAAATTTCCTCCCGAAAACGCCCGACGCCGACCCGAATTCCACACATTTTAGATCACCGTATGCAGCAGATTTCCTCCTGAAAACGCTCGTCTAAACGCGAAATAAAAAGTGAAGATGCGCCGCCACTTTTGCATCTTCTGCTCAGACCGTCATCATGTAAATCAGGGATGTGCAACTGGAGGCCCGGGGGCCACAGAAGGCCCTCACCCTCACCTGAAGTGGCCCTCAGTACAACTACATGCATTTGAGCATGAAATCTTAAAATTGTAGTGTAAAAATGCACAAAATGACTTCTTGTAATTAATGTTGGTCTGCTGTTCTTGCACTGATAAAAAAAGAAATCACAGTTATTTTTTATTTGCTTCAAACCTTGTATTCCTATTTATACTGTTAAACATGCATTAGAGCTTGAAATATGTTAAGTTACTGCACTGTAAACATATTTAAAGTTGCAGTTTCATCATATCTGGTGAAGTGATGCTCCTATATGTGGCCCTGTGGTAGTGGACATGATAAACTGAGGCCCTGCAGCATTTAAGTTGCCCATCCCTGCTGTAAACGTAGCCTCAGTTTAAGCAGAAGAACAGACTAAAATAGACATAAAGAGAAGAGAATAGAGTGAAATAAAACAGTCTAGAGTCGGTGAGAACGGAGATATGATTTGCATTCATATGCCGTACAGATTTGCCGTCTCCAGAGAGTCTTTCTACCGATTCCGGATTTGCAATTGTCTTTGACAAATGGCTCTAAAGTGGCCGACACTCCTGCGAAAGAGCGCAGGAGTTTTATTGAGTTGCCGTGGTGTAAATCTCTGCAGATCAATGTGCTCTGATCAAAGCCTGTGTCCAAAGCGGGCATAAATCCATAAATCCATATCTCTGACTGGCTCCCCTCTGGGCCTCTTTATAAGACTATCATTAGCACACAGAAGGCCTCTTTAAAAAGGAATGAGTGCAGAAAAAGGGAAATAATGAGTCTGAACTTTGTGGCTGAGGCCTCTATCTCTCCCCGAGGCTCCGGCTTGTTAAGTAGTTCTGCCAGTGTGGTTATTCTAAAGAGGAGGATAAAAAACATGAAGAACTTCTTTCACTTTATTGTCCCCAATTTTGGGTTCCTCTTATTCTGTCTCATTTGTTCTTCTTTTCTTCCTTTGTGTAATTTCAGGGCCTTAATTGCTCGCTGCCTCTTAAATTTCAGCTCATTTGAATGCAGTTCATGAGTTACGAGCTGCTGCTAATCACAAACAGCATCGCTGACGAATCACTATGAAATGTGCAAACAGCAACAGGCAGGATATTCAAACCATACTGGGCTCATTCATTAATGCTCCTGCTTTTTTTATGTCTCTCTCGCTTTCTCTTTGCAGTAATAGTTTCTGCAGACATGATAGTAAACTGTTAAAAAAACATGAAATCCCAAGCGGATAAAAACTGCAAATTGATATTTCAGACATCATCTGGAGTGCAAAAATGCAATTTACACATCTACACATCATCTATATTCTCTGGAGGAGAAAGAATATTGTGTGTGGGAAAAAATAGTAAATGCTATAGATTTTATTATGGTGAACACATATTTTATTCTGGGAGAATTAGACTGTAAAAACCAGATCAAACAGTAAATCTGAGGGAAATGATCTTGCTGCATGGACAGATAATTTACCTTGACAAGATTTATTAAATTAAGATTATTAAATCTAGAAATAAGCATGTTGAACACTTAGAATAGGAAATTAACCCTTAAAACTTGATTCTTACCTTTGGTGATTTTACATATTTTGTGTCTTTTTTTTGGTGTTTTTTTTTTCTTTTTATGTCTTTTTTGTGATTTTACATCTTTTGTTTCTCTTTTCTGATTTTACGTCTTTTTGTGTCATTTTTGTGTCTTTTTTTTTGGTCTTTTTGTGTCTTTTTGGTCTTTTTTTGTCTTTTTTGTGTCTTTTTTTGGTCATTTTGTGTCTTTTTACATCTTCTTTTGGTCACAAAATGACCAAAAAAAGACAAAACATGTACAGAAGAGATAAATTAAATAATAAATGAACTCTTAAAACCAGATAAAGTAAAGCTGCCAGCAGTGATGAACTGGCCCGAGCAGAGTGACCTGATGATTATTTGGTTCTTACCAAGATAAAAAAAAACTTTAGATTTAGAAGTGTTAGATCATTTATCTTGTTTTAAGAGTTAATTTCTTATTTTAAGTGTTCAACATGCTTATTTCTAGATTTAATAATCTTAATTTAAGAAATCTTGTCAAGGTAAATTAATCATCTTAATTTAATAAATCTTGTCAAGGTAAATTATCTGTCCATGCAGCAAGATCATTTCCCTCAGATTTACTGTTTGATCTGGTTTTTAAACACCTTTTTATCAGTGTACAAGCTTTCATGCTCTGTAAACTGAGACTCTCCCAGCAGTTTGTCTTCTCTTGCAACACTTTCTTTTACATTTACAGTAAAAAAAAAATCTTTTCTCATTTGAACACAGCTACAGTTAAACACCCTCCACCCTCCGTCCCTAAAAGGCTGTGATGGATCGCTCCGTTTACCAGCGGACGGCTTTTATAGTCTCAGACGAGAACACACACACACACACACACACACACACACACACACACACACACACACCCTCCTGTCCTCCGCCCTTTTCCCTTCCCTCCTTCCTTATTTTCAACATTGGCAGCAAAGATAAAGGCCCCCGAGCCCCTTTATGCTGTGAACACAAGTATGAGTGTGTGTGTGAGAGAGAAAAGAGGAAATGCATACAGTGTGTGTGTGCATGCATGTGTGCATGTGTGTGTGTGTGTGTGTGTGTGTCTCTGCAAATATGCAGCCTGTGGATCAGCCAAAAGCAGCAGCAAGGTAAATGGGGTGTGAAAGTCTCAGGATTATTAAGAATTAACAGGAGCAGCTTAATAAATCACCCTACAGCAGTGTGTGTGTCTGTGTGTGTGTGTGTGTGTGTGTGTGTGTGTGTGTGTGTGTGTGTGTGTGTGTAGGTGTGTGTGTGTAGGTGTGTGTGTGTGGCAGCATATCAAATGGACCTCCTAAAACTCTGCCCTGCTCTTATGCTGCTGCAGCTCACGCACATGTGTTCAGGGTATCCCTCTAAATGTCATGACACACACACACACACACACACACACACACACACACACACATTCTTGTACTTCTATCTTTGTGAGGGCCCTCATTGGAATAGGGACTTCCCTTGCAAGGTTATAATAGTTTTGGATTTTTCATTAGTTTTAGTTTTAATTTTGATGTAGATCTAGAAATAAGCATGTTGAACACTTAGAATAGGACATTAACTCTTAAAACTTGATTCTTATCTTTGGTGATTTTACATATTTTGTGTCTTTTTTTTGTGTGTTTTTTTTTTGTCTTTTTATGTCTTTTTTTGTGATTTTACATCTTTTGTTTCTCTTTTCTGATTTTACGTCTTTTTGTGTCTTTTTGTGTCGTTTTTGTGTCTTTTTTTTTATCTTTTTGTGTCTTTTTGGTCTTTTTGTGTCTTTTTGGTCTTTTTTTGGTCAATTTGTGTCTTTGTACATCTTCTTTTGGTCACAAAATGACCAAAAAAAGACAAAACATGTACAGAAGAAATAAATTAAATGAGTTTTAAATTAATTTTTGTTTTTGTTTTCAAATTCAGTTAGTTTTAATGAGTTTTTAGAGTGAGTTTGCTAGTTTTAGTTTAGTTTTTATTAGTTGTAGTGTTTTGTAATGGGGTATTTGTTGGGTGGGAGATTAAAAGAGGTCACAGTAAATGTTTCCTTTATTTCCTTTTTCTGATCCATCTTCATTATGTATGAAAAAAGTTGACAAAGAGGAAAACGAAGGACATTTTCACTATAATTTTAGTTAGTTTTGTAACCACACAATACAGTTTCAGTTAATTATCATTATCATGTAACCTTTAACCCTTAAAACAAAGTCTGAAATCTCAAAAAAAAAAGCCTTTAAAGAAGTGAGGACCGGCCGAAATGTCCTCACTCTGTTGGTTAAAAACGTGTTCCGGTCCTCACTATGTAGGAAGTACAAGAACACACACACACACACACACACACACACACACACACACACACACACACTCATATTAGAGAACAGGGGTCTTCCCCTATTAGTCTACAAGCAGCAGATTTTTCCCGGCTAGACGTTAATATGACGAGTGTTGGACTGTAAGATGAATTAGACAAACAGACTCAATGATGAAGAATCATCATCATCATCACATAAAAACTCTTTCAGGTCCAACATACACTCAGTTCAAAGCCCCGAGCAGAATAACAAGGACGTAGGAACCAGGCAGGAGTTAGGAGTGGATGTGCTTTCTTTGCAAAAGTTTTCACAGTTATTTTTACAAAAAAAGTTTTGGATTTATTGAAGAAATTACTTTTTTTGGGGGGTATATATTCTAAAATCCCAAAAGCCACTTTTTTTTCTCCACTAAATAAACGTATCACTGTTTTATTTGATTCCCATACACTGTAAAAAAAAAAAAAGGTTTAAAACCAGATCAAACAGTAAATCTGAGGGAAATGATCTTGCTGCATGGACAGATAATTTACCTTGACAAGATTTATTAAATTAAGATTATTAAATCTAGAAATAAGCATGTTGAACACTTAAAATAAGAAATTAACTCTTAAAACCAGATAAATGATCTAACACTTCTAAATGTAAAGGTTTTTTTTTATCTTGGTAAGAACCAAATAATCATCAGGTCACTCTGCTACATTTTTTGTCTTTTTTGGTCATTTCATGTCTTTTTTGGTCAAGTTGTGTCCTTTTTTAGTCAATTTGTGTCTTTTTTTAGTAATTTTTACATATATTTTTGGTAATTTTGCATCTTTTTTTGTCATTTTGTGTCTTTTTTGGTCAATTTGTGTCTTTTTTTTTGTCATTTTTACATATATTTTTGGTAATTTTACGTCTTTTTTTGTCATTTTGTGTCTTTTTTTGGTCAGTTTGTGTCTTTTTTAGATATTTTTACATCTACAGTCATGGAAACATTCTTGATAATACCCAAAATCATCATGAATGAAATGTCTAGATAAATGTCTAGATATCAGCTCTTAAATTAAAAAAAAATAACACCTTTTTATCAGTGTATAAGTCCTGGTTTATTATTATCTGAGCGTCTGTGACCCTGATTTAACCAGCAAACCTTCTGTTTTTGCTTATTTCCTTTAAACTGTTTGTTGGGCCATTTATTGTTGCATCTGATTGACTCACAGGGACATTTTAAATGGTAATTAACACCAGATCTGCTTTAATTTAATTAAAGAAAGTGAGTCAGCCGACTTCCCTCATTACTAATGGAATGTTTATTATTATTTGTCCAATAGGAGAAATAGATTTGTTGCTGCAAACTACCGACTCCATCAACCTTCTAGACTAAAAAATAAAAGAGTCAGAGTCCAGATGTGGGGAGGGTTCACATGAATACATGCAGGAGGAGAGAAGGAAGGATGGGGTGATGAGGAGGAGAGGCAGGAGGAGGAGGAGGAGGAGGAGGAGGAGGAGGAGGCCACATTAATCAGAATAAAAAGGAGGCGCAGCATACGGAGGAGAGAACAAAGCCATGTGGGACAGAAACAGGTCCTGACTCCGCTTGGTTTCCCTGCAGCAGCTGATTTAAAGCTTTCTGAAAGAGTTTTTATTTTTTCTCGTCCTGCTGTAATAAAGCTGGTGTTGGCTCCGTCTGATCAGCTTCACAGGAGAGATTTACTGCAGAACCTCCTCAAATAAAGACGTCACACTCTGACAGCTGACCTGCCCCAACCCCAGACTATCACGACCATAGGGTGTGTGTGTGTGTGTGTGTGTGTGTGTGTGTGTGTGTGTGTGTGTGTGTGTGAAAGAGTTGAACCTGCTCCCTATCAGGGTCCATGTAGTCTGCTTTAAGTCAACTAACAGCCCTCATATCACTCTCTGAGACTCACAATACATTTAAAATGAATAAAATGTTTGGCTAGGAGAGTCTTTTATTTTGTGTTTGAGTGTTTGGTCTGTTGGAGAGCAAAGAGAAGCCAATATCCCCTCTATAATAATAATAATAACAATAATATGCACTGTAAAAAAACTGTTGTTTTTATGGTAAAAACCAGCAGCTGTGGTTGTCAGAACTTTACCGTAATAAATACGGTGCACCTTTTTTTAATATTACGGTAAAATGATATTAGCATTTTTGATTTCCAGTTTAAGATTGCCATTTTATTCCATTTTTTAGCGTATGAATAAAAAGTTTTTCCATCAAAAGAAACTAGAGCTGCAACAATTATTCGATTAATTAAACAATAATGCATCATTAAATTAATGGTCAACTATTTTGATAATCCAATAATTGTTTGGAGACGTTTTTTTTTAAAGACAATAAATCCAAATTCTCTGTTTTTTTACAGTGTAGAGATTCAGCTGATACGATGTGATTTAGATTTAATATTTAATATTTAATCCTCTTGTGTTGCAGGTAAACCCGTCATGATTGTCACAGAATACATGGAGAACGGATCACTGGACAGTTTCCTCAGGGTGAGTATATCACACACACACACACACACACACACACACACACACACACACACCCCTCAGGCTCTGAGGTGGATCCTGGTGTATCTGAGCGTTTCTCACCTGGAGGAAGTTGGGAACTTGATGAATATCTGAGGATTAAACAGCAGAACACAACAGGAACACCTTCATGTTCTCCACCTGGACAACACACACACACTCAGTCTGACTGGAGAACCAGCAGCTAAATACACTAAATCATACAATCATACAGTAAATCATACAATCATACAGTAAATCATACAATCATAGAGTAAACCTGCAGGTTAAACTGACGTCTGTCTACAGGTTTACATTCATCACATGATTTGGTTCAACAGCTGGTAAAACGGGGAGAAGTTGAACTGTTTGCAGGATTTATTCTGCTTTCAGGAGGTTTTTCAGCTCAATGTTTCTTTTTGGAAACTATTAAAGAACAGGCAGTGCATAAAAT
Source organism: Centropristis striata (assembly GCF_030273125.1). Taxonomy (NCBI): domain Eukaryota; kingdom Metazoa; phylum Chordata; class Actinopteri; order Perciformes; family Serranidae; genus Centropristis; species Centropristis striata. The sequence goes on along the minus strand of NC_081526.1, from coordinate 1,012,684 downwards.
ATAAATTATACAATCAAATAAATGACAGTTTCATAAAGCAACATATCGCTCATTCAGTCTTTTTTCATTAAAAAGTTTTGTTGAAAATAGGATTAGAGAGATCAGTCCTGTTATCAGACCATATCTTTTGTTTTTTTTATTAAGTACTTTAATTATTAGTGGTTAATTAATTACGATCTTAACTCACACGATGGTTTACATGGAATATTATGAAAAGGTATGCACCATTTTTCGTGTGTTATATTACAAATCCAATCCACTTTATTTGTATAGCACATTTAAACAACAAAATCAATCAATAAATGATCAAATAAGTGCATAAATCTAAAATGATGCTATAAATAAAACAATAAAATCAAACAGGAAAACGTAGTAAAATAAATAAAAGACACAGAGGAAAACAAAACTCAGGCAAAGTTAAAAATCCAGAGAATAAAAATGGGTGTTAAGACCACAGAGAAAGTCCTGTCCCCCCTGGTTTTAGGTCTGGCCCTCGGTCCCACCAGCTGGAGCTGGAGGATAGATCTGGATCAGGTCCTTGATGTACTGTGGGGCCATTCAAAGCTTTAAAAACTAGCAATAAAATCTTAAAATCAATGTGAAAATGAACAGGGAGCCAGTGCAAAGATGTGAGGTTTGGGGTAATGTGTTCCTGCTTTTTGGCCCAGGCTGTTAAAAGTCTTGCAGCAGCGTTCTGGACTAACTGCAGACCAGAGAAGCTTTGTGGCTGAAACACCTGAGTTCAGTACGTTGCAGTTGTCTAGTACCGCTGTTCTCAACCTTGGGGTCGGGACCCCAATTGGGGTCTTGAGATGATTTCTGGGGGTCGCCAAATCATTTTGGAAGTCAGCTCTGTCTCCACTGTGTTAAAGTGTTCATGTGTTTTAGTCTTTTTGGTCACTTAATGTCTTTTTTTGGGTTATTTTGTGGTGTTATTTGGTCATTTTGTGTGTTTTTTTGATCATTTTGTGGTCAATTTGTGACTTTTTTGGTAATTGTGTTTCTTTTTTGGGTAATTTTGTGTCTTTTTTAGTCATTTTGTGTCTTTTTTTGGTAATTTTGTTTCTTTTTTTGGTAATTTTGTGGTCAATTTGTGTCTTTTTTGGTCATTTGTTTCCTTTTTTAGGTCATTTTTTCTTTTTTGGGTGATCTGAACTGTGTGTGTGAGATTGTGTTCAGTGAGTGGGGGTCGCGAACAACATGGATGTTAAATTGGGGGTCGCGACTCAAAAAGGTTGAGAACTACTGCTCTAGTCAACTTTAAAAAAAAGCGTGCATGATCCGTTCAAAGAGGGTTCCACCAGCAACACGAGTAATCTCTGCAGTGCAGAACTTTTTTAGGAAACAAAACAAGTTGCTAAGGTTTTAAAAAAAGCTGTGGTTTGGATTAAAATCACTAGTTTTGTTTCACAACTTATGTCAATTAAGTACGTAGGTTACATAACAGAGAACACAAACAGTCTCCTGGTTGAAAGTTGGTATCGAGAAATATCCTGTCTTTTTTAACCCATCTATTAATCCCTAAAATCCGCCCTTTGCAGACTTTTTTCACTCTTTATCTTGTGTTTATTATTCTGTTTGCACCATGCACATCCTGGCTCACAGCTCAGCAGTTATTTTTATGAATTATATTATATTATGAAAGATGTCGTGCTGCAGATTCCTTCAGTTGTTTAAGGGAAAAGGGTTTAAAGTTCCTTTACAGATTCCAGTAAATACTTTACCTGAGAACGTTGTGACTGTTCCAGCCCAACTTTCCACTCAGAGCTTATCAAATGAGCAGCTTCCTGTAGCTGCTCCTCTGGCCAGCAGTCAGACTTTAAGAGGCAGGGCAGGAATCAGTCTGTCTCCTAAAGTAAAGAACTGACCTGCCTGGCTGAAATTAGTCAAACTCCCCCAGCAGCCAAGCCACAACACTGGCATCCTGATGCCTGTTTCAGCCCTTTTCCACATGTGTCTGCACACAATCCAGACACATGCAGCAGGAGGAGAAGCTGTTATTTCCTGACGTCTTCCCACAGGCTGCACTGCATCACTGCATCACGGATAATGTGTCATTTGTGCAAAACACACTCATGCAAATGAGAATGTGAAGCTTCTGCAGCGTCGCTGAGCTCCGAGTTCTCAATCTGCACACTTTGAAGTCTGTGAACCAGGAGGTCTGGATGCTAACTGCTACAGACGGAGGAGGAGGAGGAGGAGGAGGAGGAGGAGGAGGAGGAGGAGGAGGAGGAGGAGGTGGAGGAGGAGGAGGAGGTGGAGGAGGAGGAGGTCCAGTTGGTTTTCAAAGGAAAACACACTCATCTGACTGAGGACACGCTCTCTGACAAACACAGCAAACTGGAGCGATGGATGGAAACACAAGAGGACACAGAAGAAATTACTCACTCTCATGAGAAATATTATATGTAGAAACCCTGAGCAGAAAATACCAGACAGACAGACGGACAGATGGACAGACAGGTTGTAGAAACTAGAGCTGCAACAATTAGTTGCAGCCCTGATAAAAATTATCCCAAAAAGATGTAAAATTACCCAAAAAAAGATGTAAAATTACCCAAAAAAGATGTAAAATTACCCAAAAAAAAAGATGTAAAATTACCCAAAAAGATGTAAAATTACCCAAAAAAAGATGTAAAAATACCTAAAAAAAGATGTAAAATTACCCCAAAAAAGATGTAAAATTACCCAAAAAAGATGTAAAAATACCTAAAAAAAAGATGTAAAATTACCCAAAAAAGATGTAAAATTTCCCAAAAACAGATGTAAAATTACCCAAAAAAAACATGTAAAATTACCAAAAAAAAGATGTAAAATTACCCAAAAAAAGATGTAAAATTACCCAAAAAAGATGTAAAATTACCCAAAAAAGATGTAAAATTTCCCAAAAAATATGTAAAATTACCCAAAAAAAGATGTAAAATGACCCAAAAAAGATGAAAAATTACCTCAAAAAGGTGTAAAATTACCCAAAAAAGATGTAAAATTACTAGAGCTGCAAAAATGATTCGATTAATCAAACAATGATCGATTATTAAATTAATCGTCAACTATTTTGATAATCCAATAATTGGTTTGAGCAGTTTTTTTTAAAGACAATACGTCCAAATTCTCTGATTTCAGCTTCTTCAATGTGAATATTTCTGGTTTCTTTGTTCCTTTATGACAATAAACTGAATATCTCTTTGGTTTGTGGACAAAACAAGAGATTTGAGGACGTCATCTAGTGGTTTGGAAAACACTCATTGATATTTTTATACATTTTGTTCACCAAACAACTCATCGATTAATCGTTTAAATAATCGACAGATTAATCCATAATGAAAATAATCCTTAGTTGCAGCCCTAAATTAAAGATTTTACCATTAAATATTACAGTATATTTCTGTTAGAGATATGGTGTTTAGTTCATTTAACAGTGAGAAAAAGTATTTTTACAAAAGATAAATGCAGAAATTACAGTGATGCTTGTATATATAATACAATATATTTTGTTACAAACAAAATTTTATTGTTGTTTTATGTTATTTTACAGTGGAGTAATTTTTTTTTGTAACTTACATTTACAGTGTTTCATTGTTACTGAAACTGAATTAACTCATTTATCATTTTACGTCTTTTACTGTCATGGTTTAGCAGTTTTTCACCCTAAAATCTACAGACATTTTTATCGTTTAATCGTTGAAATACAGACAGATGAATCCATAATGAAAATAATGGTTAGTTGCAGCCCTAGTGGACACTGTTTTTATTGTTTCTTTGATGAATAATCTGACTTAAATGTCACAGGAATCAGGTCAGTAAACTAAAGATAAAGGACTCTTATTGGCCATTAAGCAATAAATATCAGAATCAGAAGCCTTTATTGTCATTTCACAGGGTAGTACAACAAAATTTGCCATCAACCCGTCCAAAACGTATAAAAACTCACAAACAATATGACAGAGGTGAAGAGAAAGAAAACCAGCACAACATGAGGAGAGGAAAGGAGGAAAAAACAATGAAATAACCTAAAACATAGTTATAAAACACAGAGGAAGACCTCTGAGTCCTATACTGGTCTGATCTAATCTCCATACATTACTGTGTTTGGTATTTCACGCTGAAGATGAGCTACAGAATGTCAAAGGTGTTCTTAAAGGTTAATGAAAATGCTGTGGAGACTAATGTAGAAAGGTTTCATTTCATGCAAATAGTCATAAAGGTCAGATTCCCTTTGTCTTTTATATCACTAGTGCAGCCTGTAGGAAGGATGTATTCATACATTATATTACAGACCACGACAACGTCTGCTACTCCATAAAACATTTACTGTTCATAAGGCACCACACCATCCAGCACATACACACTGAACACTGATATTCACTGGAAACTATTAGAATATTATTGTTAAATGGAACCTTGTAGCCACTTTAAACTCCTAAAGATAGGAAGATAAATAGACTTCAGATGAGATGAGTCAGGGTGGAAATACAGAGAGAATTACTGTGTTACTGACCAGGTGGAGGCCTATCACACAATGGGGCGGAACTCCTCTTAAATAGGGCGGGACTTCCCTAAAGGGGGCGGAGCTCCTCTAAAAGAGGGCGGGACTTCCCTAAAAGGGTCGGAGCTCCTCTAAAAGAGGGCGGGGCTTCCCTAAAAGGGTCGGAGCTCATCTAAAAGAGGGCGGGACTTCCCTTAAAGGGTCGGAGCTCATCTAAAAGAGGGCGGGACTTCCCTTAAAGGGTCGGAGCTCATCTAAAAGAGGGCGGGACTTCCCTTAAAGGGTCGGAGCTCATCTAAAAGAGGGCGGGACTTTCCTAAAAGGGTCGGAGCTCATCTAAAAGAGGGCGGGACTTCCCTAAAAGGGTCGGAGGTCATCTAAAAGAGGGCGGGACTTCCCTAAAATGGTCGGAGCTCCTCTTAAAGAGGGCGGGGCTTCCCTAAAAGAGGGCGGGATTTCCCTAAAAGGGGCGGAGCTCCTCTAAAAGGCGTCCAATCAGAAACAGAGCAATGCTGCAACACGTCCTACGTAAATAATGATATTTAGAAAAATGAATTCAAAAATCTTCAAAATCGAGGATGCACACCTTCATACCATGAGTAAGACACACACACACACACACACACACACACACAGACCCTTCTTGCTTTGATATATAGATGAACTCTACATTAACAGTGTGTCTGTTCTTTTCTTTCTTCTGTCTTCTTCCCTCCAGAAGCATGACGCCCAGTTTACGGGCATCCAGCTGGTGGGGATGCTGCGAGGCATCGCGTCGGGCATGAAGTACCTGTCAGACATGGGCTACGTCCACCGGGACCTGGCCGCCAGGAACATCCTGGTCAACAGCAACCTGGTGTGTAAAGTGTCCGACTTCGGCCTGTCCCGAGTCCTGGAGGACGACCCGGAGGCTGCCTACACCACCAGGGTGAGCTACAAAGCATTAACTAACATGTTGGGGGCAAAACACGTCCATGGCGTCATATTAGTGTCAGAAGTTGGACGAGCGTTAACACATCTGTAAATTATTTGGTGTCACGCGTGCAGATTTCAACTGCTGCGCGCGCTTGTTTGATCTTCGCGCACAGATTCAGCAGCTGAGTGAAGCAGAGGCAGACAAATAAAACAGTGGATGTTTTTATTTACAACTTATTATATATTCTATCTATCAAATGACCAGAAAAAAGACACAAAATGACCAAAAAAAGACACAAATTACTATAAAAAAGACACAAAATGACAGAAAAAACGAAGTTACGTAAAAAAAGGACACAAAATGACCAAAAAAAGACACAAATTACTTTAAAAAAAAGACACAAAATGACCAAAAAAAGACACAAAATGACTGAAAAAAAAACTAAATTACTTTAAAAAAAAGACACAAAATGACCCAAGAAAAGACACAATTACTAAAAAAAGATACAAAATGACCAAGAAAAGACACAATTACCAAAAAAAGTAATTAAAGGGACCTTCCACACACAACACGGTAAAGTGCCATTCATATAAAACTCACATTAAACTTTCATATCAAGGTGGGGGCCACAAAATATCGTCACGAGGGCCACAATTGGCCCGCGGGCCGCCAGTTTGAGACCCCCGCTCTAATCCATACTGTTATTATTAGCCTACTAGTATTTACACGAATAGAAACAAGAAACAGCACTTTCCCTCAGATTTTGTGTTTTTATCTGGTTTTTAGACCTTTTTGCAGTGCAGCAATTGATTCGACTCACAAAAAAAGCATCAATCAGGTGGTAAAAGTCTTGGTGTTAGGAATGTGCTCTGGTATTTATTACAGCACGAAGCTCAGGTTAGGAAAAATGTAACCTTGGGAACAAAAACCTCAAAGCGAGACGCCCAGTTTATGAAAAGAAATTCAGTTTTCAAGAAACAAGTGTCAACATGTTGGAAGAACAGAAGACAGTTAGACAGTTCTTCTGGAAGAACATAAAGTCATGAAATGAAATATTATCAGCACGCACACCAAGCATTCATCTGGACTCTGTGTGTGTGTGTGTGTGTGTGTGTGTGTGTGTGTGTGTGTGTGTGTGGTCTCCTCCATGCGTGCAGCCCCTTTAAACACACTATAATTTACTGGCTGAGAATTGCTTGTCAAATAAACAGCCATGTGCCGTTTGCCTTTCTCCCAGAAATACATAATCTAAAATAATAAGACGGAATAATAAACTCTTCCACGTTACAGTAACTGACAACGCTTCACACACACACACACACACACACACACACACACACACACACACACACACAGGCAGACGTCCATCCAGACCTCACGCTTTTATTTTCCTTCTCGAGCCTCGATGACTTCTGGGGCAAAATTTATAGTTTTCTGCTTCGTGTGAGTCTCTGTATGGAAGACTAGTGTGCAGGGCTATCCTTTTTGATAATTTTTACATCTATTTTGATCAATTTGTTTCTTTTTGGATAATTTTTTTGTCATTCTTTGGTCATTTTTGCATTTATTTTTTGTCATTTTATTTATTTTTCGGTCATTTTTACATTTATTTTTGGCAAATTTGTTTCTATTTTTGTCATTTTGTGTCTTTACAAAATAAATAAAAACACACAAGTATATGTATATATATGTATATATATATATATTAGGGCTGGGACTCATGACAGAAAAAAAAAAGAATTACTTAAAAAAGAAACAAAATGACCAAAAAAGACACAAAATTACCAAAAAAAAATGACAGAAAAAAAACTAAATTACTTAAAGAAAGGAAAAAAAAAGGCCCAAAAAAGACACAAAATTATTTAAAAAGATGCAAAATGACCCAAAAAAAACACAAAATGACACAAAAAAGACACAAAATGACATATATATATATTTAGAAATACAATACAATCCAGGTAGCCTATAGGTAGGTAGACCTTCTGTAAACTAGAATACTTTGGTTTTTGATGTAAAACACAATCCACGCTAGCACGCTAGCCGCTAGCTGCTATATGTTTAGCATTGAGGTGATACTTGAGGCTGGATGTGCTGCTATGGTGATATGTGAATTCCTTGTTGCCTAGCAACACAACCATGCTCTTATGGACGCTTCCATGCGTTGGTTTTTAGTAACTAAATGTCCCATCATCCACGGGGCCAACCAAAGGTCTCATCAGCTTCTTCCTTCATGTTCACTGTGGTTTGTTGTTGTCTCAACTCATCAACGCTAGTTGGTGCTCCAGTATAATCGCTCCTCCTGAAACTCATCCAGGGAGAAACGTTCCACGCTGCAAAAATAACTGCCATTAAAATGAGGCAATTTTTTAACGCGTTCATTTTTGTGTCATAAATTAATCTTAACTAACGCGTTAAAGTCCCGGCCCTAAAAAAAACACACCAAAAAGCCCTAGTGTGTGTGTTTGTGTGTGTGTGTGTGTGTGTGTGTGTGTGTGTTGTGTGTTTCTATGAGCACCTGTGTTTATTTGTTCAACTGTGTGTGTGATTGTGTGTTTTTTTGGTTCCTTCTAGCTTGCCACACTGTTTCTTTACAGATGATGCAGTACAGGAGTGTGTGTGTGTGTGTGTGTGTGTGTGTCTGTGTGTGTGTGTTTGTGTGTGTGTGTGTGTCTGTGTGTGTGTGTTTCTGTGTCTGTTCGTGTGTGTGTGTGTGTGTGTCTGTGTGTGTGTGTGTGTGTTTCTGTGTCTGTGTCTGTGCGTATGTGTGTGTGTGTTGTGTGTTTCTATGAGCACCTGTGTTTATTTGTGCAACCATGTGTGTGATTGTGTGATTGTCCCTATAGCTTCCCACACTGTTTCTTTACAGATGATGCGTGTGTGTGTGTGTGTGTGTGTGTGTGTGTGAACCTCTTGGAAAGTGTGTGTGTTATCCTTGGCGGCTGTCTGCCTCCTTTCCTCAGCTCCTTTTTCTCCTTTTTCTCCTTTTTCTCCGTTTTCTTGGTTTTCTTCTCAGCTAGAATGACAAACGCAGCAGACACGAGGAGAGAGGTCATGCAGGAAACTTTGAATTATGGTTTCTTGATTAATTTGCCTTTTCTTTCTTTCTTTCTTTCAGCTTGATGCAGATACTTTTTGATTAATACTGAACGGAAACGTACAAAACGGCTCAGTGTCACTTTACTCGACTGCTTTCAGATCCAATTTAAAACATTTCTATATTTCTGTATCTCATATTTTTGTGAGAACGGCTTCTTTACAAGAGCAAATGAATCAATGTGACATTAAAAAGCTGCTTTGAAGGTTCCACTGCTGCTCCTCTGAACCTCTTATAATAATCCTGATCTCAGGTGGAGGTCTCCAGGATTAAAAGGTTTCAGAGCAGCTCATTAAATAGTTTGAACAATGATTCAGGATATTTAAGCCTTTGGATGAGACAGAAGTCTGTGTGTATTGGCTGTAATATCATCCAATTAATACCATAAATCAGGGGTCTCAAACTCAAATTACCTGGGGGCCGCTAGAGGCAGTATCAAAATAAAAAAAGACACAAAGTGACAGAAAAAAACTAAATTACTTTAAAAAGACACAAAATGACCCAAAAAAGACACAAAATGACCAAAAAAAGACACAAAATCACAGAAAAGACACAAAATCACAGAAAAAAAACTAAATTACCCCCAAAAGACACAAATTACCCAAATAAGACAGAGAATTACCAAAAAAAGACACAAAATTATTTAAAAAAAGACACAAAATCACCCAAAAATGACACAAAATGACAGAAAAAAACTAAATTACTTAAAAAAGACACACAATTACCAAAAAAGACACAGAATTATTTAAAAAACACACAAAATGACCAAAGAAATACACAAAATTGCTAAAGAAGACACAAAATTATTACAAAAAGACACAAAATGACCAAAAAAAGACACAAAATTACTAAAACAAGACACAGAATTACCAAAAAAGAGAAAAAATATTTTAAAAAAGACACAAAATGACCAAAAAAGACACAAAATTATTACAAAATGACCAAAAAAAGACACAAAACGACCAAACAAGACAAAAAATTATTAGAAAAAAAAGACAACAATTGGCCTGCAGGCCGCCAGTTTGAGACCCGTGCTCTAAATGTAGTGGAGTAGAAGTATAAAGTTACATAAAATGGAAACACTCAAGTAAAGTACAAGTACCTCAGTATGGACTTCAGTACAGTACTTTAGTAAATGTTCCATTCCACCACTGCTTATCACCTAAAGTCCATGATAATAATGATAATCTCAGGTATTAGTATTCTGCCTCTGACTGATGACTGATGACTGTCTGTCCTTCCGTCCTCAGGGAGGGAAGATCCCGATCCGGTGGACGGCTCCGGAGGCCATCGCCTACAGGAAGTTCACGTCTTCCAGCGACGCCTGGAGCTACGGCATCGTGCTGTGGGAAGTGATGTCATACGGGGAGCGGCCGTACTGGGAGATGTCCAATCAGGACGTGAGTACTGACGTGTTCTTCCTTTAGTTTCTGTTCAGGAGCTACACAGCTGGAAGAGTTTCAGAAGAACTCAGAACTAAGATTTTTTCCCCACCTCTAGTTGCACCTATTTGTATCATTCTACCCCCTTTATATATTTTTAGGGGGAGGTAGTAGGTCAACAAGAAATGCCACATAGAAGTGGTGACATCATCGGAAAGCTGGAGATCTGAAATATATAGTTTAGAACATTAATGTATGGCTCTCTGAAGTCCATTTCCAGCTCAAATATGTCCCATAAATTAAGCTTCACTGCTTTAAATTTTTTGAATGAAAGAAAAAAAAAGGCCGAACTTTGCAGCGTTATTTCGTCAATTTCCCGACATGATATCCTGATGCACAGGTGCACGATAGTACCTATAGATTTATTAGATCTTCTAGTTTCATATGATACCAGTAATACCTCCAGTATATTACTAAAGGTGAAAAAATAAAATACTGCCGACCGTCGTAACGCTAAATATCGATACTTGGTGGCCTTGACTGGATATAATATTCCCACGCAAAATACCACGATACTATACAGTATAATTTTTCCCCGATACTTGAGTGACGATACGATATTATTGCGATTATAATCAACTTTCCTTGACTTTAACCCCTTATCATTCTGCCCCCTGTATAGTGAATTGGGGGTGGTGGCAGTGGATTTTTTAGAGGGAGATAGCAGGTGAATTTTTTTGAATGAAACAAAAAAAAAAGCCGAACTTTGCAGCGTTATTTCGTCAACTTCCCAACATGATATCCTGATGCACATGGTACCTATAGATTCATTAGATATTCTAGTTTCATATGATACCAGTATATATCTCCAGTATATATATAGAATATATATATATAGAAAAAAAAATGGGATAAAGGTCTGCCAGCCCGCTGACTGTTTGAACACTAAATATGGATACTTGGGGCCATGAATCGATACAATACTGCGAGGCAAAATGTAGCAACACTATACAGCAGGGGTGTCAAACTCTGGCCCGCGGGCCAAATTTGGCCCCCAGTGTAATTTTATTTGGCCCGCGAGACAATACCAAATTATTATATTATTATTTTAAATTAATGACATTGATGTGTTTTTTACTTTAAATTTGATTTTGCATGTCTGCACTATTTAGTTATATATTGTATGTTTATAAGCGTTGCTGGTTCCATATTTAATGTTAAAGCAAAACATGTTTGGTATATATTAAAAGGTTTATTTGTTCAATGTTGGCCCGCGATTTTATTCAAGTTTTAAATTTTGGCCCATTGTGTATTTGAGTTTGACACCGCTGCTATACAGTATCCATTTTCCCCACACCTCTAGTTGCTCGTATTTCAGGGTTGAATGCTTAAACAAGGGAAAGTCCCACAGATTTACATGGTTATCCAGATTCTATTGTGTGTTGTTTTGCTGATGAACTCATCTCTTCTAAACTCTCCTCCCCCTCCTCCCTCCAGGTGATCAAGGCAGTGGATGAAGGCTACCGCCTCCCCCCCCCCATGGACTGCCCCGCCACCCTCTACCAGCTGATGTTGGACTGCTGGCAGAAAGAGAGGAACAACCGGCCCAAGTTTGAACAGATCGTCAGCATCCTGGACAAACTGATCCGTAACCCCGGCAGCCTCAAGATCACCGCCAACACCACGTCCAGGTACCAGCAGGACCTTCTGCTCCTTTATCTGCTTTATTCTGCTTTATTCTGCTTTATTCTGACTGTTTGCTTTGTGCAGCAACACTAACAGAGAAAACACTCACCGCCTGCAGCTGAAGCCCAGAATACAGCTGCTGTAGCTGCCCGAGCTCCTTTCTTCTCCAGCTATTGTTCCCTTGTACCTGACTCACTCACACCTGGCTCCAGGCAGGAGCTCCCATTATATCTTCCATTCGCAGCATTATGGGTTATTACACATCAATCCATGTGCTGCTCTGGGATCACACAAAGCCCTGGGACAGGCATGCTAGCTGCACTTTTATTTTCCATGGATGAAGCAGAAACCCCCACTATTAATATACTAGACACACTGCAAAAACCAACTGACAAAGAATAAGAAATAAATAACTAGAATGAAGCAAATACATGCTGGAAACAAGTCAAATTATCTGCCAGTGCAGTAAGTAAATGTTTCTTTGTAAGAATTCTTAAAAATATCTAGACACTGGCAATGATGTATTGAAATAAATCCAAATATACTTATTTTGAGCAATTGTGGCTTGAAAAGCCCGACTAGTAACATTAAAATAAGCCAGAAATACATGAAATTAGCACGTTTTGGTGAATAGAAAATTGACCAAACAAAGACCCAAATTGACCAAAAAAGACACAAATTGACCAAAAAATACATAAAATCACCAAAAAATACACAAATTGACCAAAATAAGACACAAAATTACCCCAAAAGACACAAAATTACCAAAAAAAAACACAATTTGACCCAAAAAAGACACAAATTGACCCAAAAAAAGACACAAAATTACCCAAAAAGACACAAAACTACCCAAAAAAAGACACAAAATTACCCAAAAAGACACAAAACTACCCAAAAAAGAAAGTAAAATGCTTTTGAAATAACATTCAAACTACCTGCAACTAAAACTCTCAATTTGAACCAATATTTTAGGTGAAAACTCATCATATTCAACAGTTGAATAGCTTGAAAAGCATGAAAAAGCTCACGATGTCAATCCTAAAACGAAGCATTTAAACAATAAGATAATTAAATAGGCACTTAATAATAATACGATTAGACTAATAAGATACTATTGATGGATATAGGAAGGAAATACTTGGTGAGCTTCATGTTTTTTGCAGTGTAACCAACAGACGAAGGGATGAGGTGGTGTTTGTATCAGATTTCTGTCTCTTTCTCCTGGTGTTTGTTTTTGGAAGCAGTCGGTATACGAGCTGGACATAAACACGTCCTTCCTGCTTCCTGAGCTGCAGACATGAATATTAGCTCCACTTATCACACATTATCACATGTCACTAATACTTCACTTTCCCATACACACTAGTGGTCGACTAATACGGGTTATTTAAGGCCGATACCGATTATTCTGACATCTGTCTTAATATGTGCTGCCGATTTTTTTGGGTCGATTCTTGAAGGCAATATTGCCTTTTCTCCCTCCATTTATAGATATATTGGATGGTTGGTTGGTTGGTTGGTTGGATGGTTGGTTGGTTGGTTGGTTGGTTGGATGGTTGGTTGGATGGTTGGTTGGTTGGTTGGTTGGTTGGTTGGATGGATGGTTGGTTGGTTGGTTGGTTGGTTGGTTGGTTGGTTGGTTGGATGGATGGATGGATGGATGGATGGATGGATGGATGGATGGATGGATGGATGGTTGGTTGGTTGGTTGGTTGGTTGGTTGGTTGGTTGGTTGGTAGGAAGGATGGATGGATGGATGGATGGATGGATGGATGGATGGATGGATGGTTGGTTGGTAGAACAGTTAAATGCTCTTCCAACAGAGATCAGTGTATCAGCAGCATATGTCCAGCAGCTAGAACAGTGTTGACAACTTAGCGACTTTGTTGCTATATTTAGCATCTTTTCAGACCCCCCCAGTGACTATTTTTCAAAAAAGCGACTTTTTCTGGGGTTATTGGAGTCTTTTGGAGAGTCCTTCTAGTGTGTGTTGCCGTGGGCCCCTAACCCGTCCCAAAGCACTCACAAGCGGCCCAGTCCTCCTGCAGCTGCAGTCAGAGCAGGAGATGTTAACCCCTCAGCGTCCAGTCTGCAATTGAATCGTGCATGTGTGAAGTCGCCACTGGCTGGCTTACAGTCTGTTTTAGGTCACTTTTTTTCGGTTCCTAGGCAGATAAAGGAGGAGGGTTGGAATTGTGACAGATGACACATGTAGTTCTAAACATATTTATGGTGTTCTTTACTGTCTTTTTGACATTTTTGTTTGGTGCTAGCCGTGTGATTTTCTATGTAAAATATGTGCCGTGGCACAAAAGAGGCTGGGAACCACTGCTCTAACACACTGTTCCTCTGTGCTTTGCCCTTGTTCTTACATTTCACCTTCTCTTCCCCCTCCTTATCTCCTGCTCTTGTGTCGGACCCCCGTTCTGTCCCAGGGGGCCGAGGGGGGACCAGGGCAGCCATGTTCAGTCGTCAGGTCTTTGCAGAGAGACGGGGACAGGCTGCAGCCGCAGTATTATGGAGACGTCAGAGCTCATAACATTGACTAATGATTTCTTAAGAAAGTGAAAATAGGTCCCTTGGAGTTTGCATGTAATTTCCCTGATTGGCTTTTAACACCGGGCGAGCTCAGGCTGGCCGACAGAGGGGCTGGGTGATTTATGAGGACTGAGCGAGAGAGAGAGAGTGTGTGTGTGTGTGTGTGTGTGTGTGTGTGTTCTTGTACTTCCTACATAGTGAGGACCAGAACACGTTTTTAACCAACAGAGCGAGGACATTTTTACAAAGTGAGGACATTTCGGCCGGTCCTCACTTCTTTAAAGGCTTTTCTTTAGATTTCAGACTTTGATTTAAGGGTTAAAGGTTACATGATGATGATTATTAACTGAAACTGTATTGTGTGGTTATAAAACTAACTAAAATTATAGTGAAAATGACCCTCGTTTTCATCTTTGTCAACTTTTTTCATACATAATGAAGATGGATCAGACAAAGGAGATAAAGGCAAAATTTACTGTGACCTCTTTTAATCTCCCACCCAACAAATACCCCATTACAAAACACTACAACTAACACTAAAACTTGTTCTAGCCATGGAGAAGTGAACCTATGCCACCAAGGGGAAAATACAGAGCTTTTTTAAGCTATGGGGACAATTTATTGAATATCTTGAAAGTCACCGATCAAGATGTTGAACACTTGATAAGGACAATGAAGTGTATGAATAAAATGTAATATTCAACACAGCAGCTACATAGGAAATACAGGGTTATAATTTTATTTTATTTCATTATTATTATTATTATTTTTTTAATTATTATTATTTATTTATTTTATGTATCTATTGTTTTTGTTTTGTTCTTTGTTTCAGTGGTTATTGGTCTTGTTTTTTCTTTATCCAAGAATGTGGGCATGTAAACCCTCTAAAAACCCAATAAATATAATTTACCCCCAAAAATAAAACAAATAACACTAAAACTAATAAATACTAAACTGAAACTAGCATAATCACTCTAAAAACTCATTAAAACTAACTGAATTTGAAAACAAAAATTCACTACAAAATTAAAACTAATGAAAAATTCAACACTATTATAACCTTGCAAGGGAATTCACTATTACAATGAGGGTCCTCACAATGATAGAAGTACAAGAATGTGTGTGTGTGTGTGTGTGTGTGTGTGTGTGTGTGTGTGTGTGTGTTCTCAGCAGGAGCAGCTGCTCTCAGCTCCAAACACCTCGTTTGTCTCGGGGCTGTCCTGGCTGCTAATGGAGCCCAGAACGAGGCCTGGGAGCCCAGCAGAGCATCTGGAGGCTCCAGGGGGGGGGCCTGGTCACAGTTTACTGTCCCTGCATGTGGATGGAGAGGGGCCGGGGGTCAGGGGCCAAGGTTGGCTGTCAGGGACTAATTATGGGCCAACAGGAGCGCTGCAGAGGTTAGAGGCCACTGTCTGTCTGATTGGCTCTACAGGGTGAGACAGAGGAGATCACAGGTTATCATGTCTGCAACTAAACAGGAGACAGTCTGCAGACGTGCTATAATCCATCTCGAAGTCCTTCTATAATAATCCATCTAGAAGTCCTTCTATAATCCATCTAGAAGTCCTTCTGTAATAATCCATCTAGAAGTCCTTCTATAATAATCCATCCAGAAGTCCTTCTATAATAATCTATCTAGAAGTCCTTCAATAATAATCCATCTAGAAGTCCTTCTGTAATAATCCATCTAGAAGTCCTTCTGTAATAATCCATCTAGAAGTCCTTCTATAATAATCCATCTAGAAGTCCTTCTATAATAATCCATCTAGAAGTCCTTCTGTAATGATCCATCTAGAAGTCCTTCTGAATACATGCACTGCAAAAAAGGTGTGTCTAAAACAAGTGAGGGAGGTGGGCGGAAGAGAGGACGAGGGTTTGGTGGTGAGGTAGAGCTGGGTGTCATCGGCGTAGAAGTGGAAGTGAATATTAAATTTTGTGGAAGATATTGCCGAGGGAAAGGAGGTAGATGATAAAGAGGAGGGGCTGCAGGACAGAGCCCTGGGGAACACCTGAGGTGATGGAGGAAGGGAGGGATTTGAGCGACTTGAGTTGAATGAAGTGAGTGCAGCCGGAGAAGTATACTGCAAAAAAGGTGTGTCTAAAAACCCGATAAAAACACTAAATCTGAGGGAAATGATCTGAGAATTATGAATAAAACCATGGAAAATATCTAGATATCAGCTAGAACAGTGTTGCTAACTTAGCGACTTTTCTCGATATATTTTGCATCTTTTCAGACCCCTCCAGTGACTATTTTTCAAAAAAGCGACTTGCGACAAATCTACCGACTTTTTCTGGTGTTATTGGAGTCTTTTGGGCCTGTCCCAAAGCACTCACAAGCGGCCCAGTCTTCCTGCAGCTGCAGTCAGAGCAGGAGATGTTAACCCTTTTTTTTGTCAATTTGTGTACTTTTTTTAGTCATTTTTACATCTGCAGTCATGGAAACATTCTTGATAATAACCAAAATCTTTTTTTTTTTGTTATCATTATATTTGTCCAAACAAATGAACCTTTAGTTGTACCAGACATTAAATGAACAAGAAACCAAGGAGAAAACAAGGGTGGTCTCATAATTGTTTAACCATGACTGTATGTATATATATAAATATATACTGACAAAGTTTTACTTGACATGAAACTAATAATCATCAGGTCACTCTGCTCGGGCCAGTTCATCGCTGCTTTCAGATTTACTTTATCTGGTTTTAAGAGTTAATTTCTTATTTTAAATGTTCAACATGCTTATTTCTAGATTTAATAATCTTAATTTAATAAATCTTGTCAAGGTAAATTATCTGTCCATGCAGCAAGATCATTTCCCTCAGATTTACTGTTTGATCTGGTTTTTAGACTAAACACCTTTTTACAGTGCAGGAGATCACAGGTTGAACAAACATGATAAAGTCTTTAACCGTGCTATAATAATCCATGTAGAAGTCCTTCTGAATACATGTCAGTGAACATTAATGTGCAGTGCTGAGTAATGCTCTGCTACATATGTAGTTGGTTTGGCCTTTTTTACATAATAAACTTTTCTCCAAAAAGCCGTGCAGTGATTCTAAATGAATCGTGACAAGCCTCTGTGAAGCTGTAACAACAAATCACATCTATTACATTACTGCTCCACTAATTCATTATCAGACACTGTGTCTGGAGATTAGGAGGCTCTGCTTCATGTTCAGTAGTCCGGGCTCGGCTGGAGTTGAAACCAGAGCTAAGCGGTTCCTGGCGAGGGTCTTGGTAGAGAGTCAGAGGGGCCCCGGGGCCCCTGGCTGCAATGGGAACTCAAATCTACTGAATGCTGGTGTGGATCTTGGCCTGGAGGATGAGGTTGGGACTGGGAATGGAAGGGAAAAAGGTTTCTATTGGTGAAAGGAAACCAGTTCAGGGTATTAAGGAATACAGATATTTCTGCAGAGATATTAGGATATAAAAAGTCAGATAATAGAACATTAATATCCATCAGTTGGTGGATAAACAACATGTGACGGCTGAGTTTGTGGGAAAGTTCAGAAAACTGGACGGAAGACAAGATTGGTGCAGATTGAAGACAAATACTTTCAATTAGATTATACAAATGCTGCGCTATGATACATATCACGACACAGGAGTTACCATCCAATATATTTTAATGCTATGAAAACACACCAAGAATTTTAGTAAGAACATTTTTTTATGCTGTCAGAACTCCTAATAGAGCACAAAATAAACCTGATAATAATAATAAATACATTAAAAAAATACTAATACACTTAGAAATGTCCTTATTTTTTAAAGAAAAGCACTTTTTTTTTTTATTTAGGCCAAAAAATAATATGTTCTCTTAAAACATGACGTAGGCCAATATCTTAGGAAAGTGACGAGAGTCAGAGCTGTTCATGCTCGACTGGAATCAAATCAAAATGTCACACTTGAATCAATTTAGGTTAATAACTTCCCTCTGACCACCTGAGAAATATCGATTAAAACCACATCAGATCCATCACATCTAACACAGACTCAGGGTGGAAACTGGCCTCATAGCAACATTTATATTAGTAATAATAATAATAATAATAATAATAATAATACATTTTATTTGGAAGGCGCCTTTCTTGGCACTCAAGGACACAAAATGAAGACAAATACAATAGGGTGGACAGGGCAATTAGCATCAAAGGGAACAGGCAGTTTTAAACAGATGTGTTTTCAGTTTTGGTTTGAAATGAAGGAGTGATTCAATGTTTCTGAGGCTCCGTTTACATGGTGATGGTCTGAATAGAAAAGACGAAAAAAGGAAAATGGAAATAATCCCACAACTTTGTTTATTTCCCTGTACTGGAGCATGTATGTGACAAAAAAGACACATAATTATGACAAAAAAGACAAAATTATGACAAAAAGGACACAAATTATTACGAAAAAGACACAAATTATAACAAAAAAGACAAAATTATGACAAAAAAGACAAAATTATGACGAAAAAGACAAATTATGGCAAAAAAGACAAAATTATGACAAAAAAAACAAAATTATGAAAAAAAGACAAAATTATGACAAAAAGACACACATTATGACCAAAAGGACACAAATTATGACAATAAAACATTTTTAAGCCCCAAAAACGCCGTCACCATCTAAACTAAAGGCACTTCACATAAAATATTGAGTGGTTTTGACCCACAAGGGTCCTGGTGTAGACAGAGGCTGATATTGGGCCTGAACAGTTGTTGGTCTAACCTCTGAGTGATGGAGGATTCCTCCCTCATGAATCTGATGAAGCTCTCCTCCTCCTCCTCCTCCTCCTCCTCCTCCTCCTCCTCCCAGGAGAACTCTAAAACAGACACTACCCAGCCCTGGTTAGTTAGAGGTCAACAGAATGAAAGATAGAGCAGAAAAAGGGGGGGAGGGGAATAAAAAGGAGACGGGAGGTAGATTTTATTCTCTCTCCAGTGTATTTATCCTCCTTCTGTTTTCTTCTTCTATGGTGCTGAGTCCAGGAGGGCTGTTAAAGCCCCTCCTCTCCCTCTCTCCTCCTTATTTCCCCTCGTAGCATCCCTCTGTTTCTCTGTTTCCTCTCCGATCATCTCGTCTCCTGAGCTGCCGGGAGACGTTGCTGAAAATGTAACAACAAAGGAAAGAAAGAAAATGATAAGGGAGGGGAAACAAGGTCATTTTCAGTTTATCTCTCGGAGGAGACAGGAGAGGAGGAGATCAGAGGAGGAGAAGAAGAGAAGTGGTACAGGAAAGGAAGGAGAGAAGAGGAGAGGATCAATAATCCTGCAGAAAATAAAAGGAACATTTTCATCCTGACAGCCTGAAAGTTCTAATCAAAGATGTTTTTGATATACGAGATACGTTTTTTAACCCAATTTTTTTTTCAGCAAATGTATATTGGGAAAAAAATCAGTCGTAACCATCACAACCATTCCTTTACGCTACGTGCAAAAAGGGTTTTTGCATTTGCATTTTATGCTTCTCATAAAACAATGTCTGCTGCTGTCTACTGAGATTCACACACTTCCTCATTTCCCTATGCACATGCATGAAATCTGTGTAAAAAAATATATTTTTTGCTGTCAGAACTCCTAACAGAGCACAAAATAAACCAAATAATAATAATAAATACATAAAAAAATACTAAATGTCCTTATTTTTGAAAGAAAAGAAATTTTCTTTCAATCAAAATAACAGAAAAACAGTCTAGACATTGTTAATGTGGTAAATTACTATTAAAAACATTTGAAACATATATTATATATTGTCAGCAACCATCACTAATATGAGAAAAAAATATGTTTTTTTTATGCTGTCAGAACTCCTAACAGAGCACAAAATAAACCAAATAATAATAATAATTACATTAAAAAAATACTAATACGCTTAGAAATGTCCTTATTTTTTTAAAGAAAAGCATGAAGCAAAAATATGAAATATCTATTATATATTGTCAGCAACCATCACTAATATGAGCACAAAATAAACCTAATAATAATTTTAAAAAATACAATACTGGTCAAAAGTTTGGGGTCACTTGATAGAAAAGCACTCAACTTTTTTCCAGCAAATGTATAATGGGAAAAAAGTCAGTCATAACCATGACAACCATTCCTTTACGCCACGTTAAAAAAGCGTTTTTGCATTCCCTCTCCTCATAAAACAATGTCTGCTGCCGTCTACTGAGATTCACCCACTTCCTCATTTCCCCCTCATGTAAACCACCCCCACTTTCCGACCCCCGATTCCTCCTTTTCCGACAAACCAGTCTCTCCGGGGGGTCCTGGGGGGCCCTCAGCAGTCTGACAGGCCTCTGATCTGGCAGGAAAAGACTCAATCACTGTAACAACACCCACTCCACAGCTCCACATCCATCTTTCTCTCTTCTCCCCTTCACCCTGTCTCTCTTTGAGGTGTCATCTCACTTTTCTTTTCTCTTCTCTCTATATACAGATTAGTATTATGTTTCTGCTTGATGATTTTCTATTGTCTTTTGATTATATTTTGCTTCTTTAAATATAAAAAATACATAGCATCAGCATGAAGGAGCCTGTCATCTCTAACAGACGGAAAAAACAACAGAAAAACTAGTTTCCTATGGATGGATGGATGGATGGATGGATGGATGGATGGATGGTTGGTTGGTTGGATGGATGGTTGGTTGGTTGGATGTTGGATGGATGGTTGGTTGGATGGTTGATTGGATGGTTGGATGGATGGTTGGATGGTTGGTTGGTTGGATGGTTGGTTGGTTGGTTGGTTGGATGGTTGGTTGGTTGGTTGGATGGTTGGATGGATGGTTGGTTGGTTGGTTGGTTGGTTGGTTGGATGTTGGATGGATGGTTGGTTGGTTGGTTGGATGGGTGGTTGGATGGTTGGTTGGTTGGTTGGATGGGTGGGTGGGTGGGTGGTTGGTTGGATGGTTGGATGGATGGTTGGTTGGGTGGTTGGTTGGTTGGTTGGTTGGTTGGTTGGTTGGTTGGTTGGTTGGATGGATGGTTGGATGGATGGATGGATGGATGGATGGATGGATGGATGGTTGGTTGGTTGGTTGGTTGGTTGGTTGGTTGGTTGGTTGGTTGGTTGGTTGGATGGATGGTTGGTTAATTGGATGGTTGGATGGATGGTTGGTTGGTTGGTTGGTTGGTTGGTTGGTTGGGTGGGTGGGTGGGTGGTTGGTTGGTTGGTTGGTTGGTTGGTTGGGTGGGTGGATGGTTGGTTGGTTGGTTGGTTGGTTGGTTGGTTGGATGGATATGTGGATGGATGGACGCCTTGGGAGCAGTGGAGGAGGTGCAGTTGATATATCAGCCACTCTGAAGCAAAACTCACTCTTTATTTATTCCCAAGATATTGAAAAAGTGTTTGTGCTATAATTACATTTTGAATTGTAAATACATTCCTTTGAAATCCAATGGCCCTTTGCAGTAAAAAAAAAAATATTCGAAACAATGCTAAGGTAAAGTAAGCGTTTCAAAGTTTGTTTGTTTCTTAGCCGGTGAATTACACCTTCCTGGTTCCCTGAAGGGTTTCAGCCTAACCTGGAATAATTTCTCCCAGATTCTCAAACACAGCAGCTACAAACCTGCTGCCACTCTAGACGAGTCAGCCGGAGGACTTCCTGCTATTCTAATCACTTTATTTACTAAGCTAGGAATAGTTCCCTCAGGGAGAACTAGCCTTTCTGTCCTGTCCTGCCTGGTTTGCAGGGCTCGATTCCCCTGTGTGTGTGCATGTGTGTGTGTGTGTGTGTGTGTGTGTGTGTGTGTGTTGTGTGCATGTGTGTGTGTGTGTGTGTGTGTTGTGTGTTCTTGATGCAGGTGCCTTTGTCTCTTTGTCTTCTCTGCAGGACAGGTGCAGCGTCCTTATAAAAAAAGACTTTGCAACCCAGTTTTAAATGCCACTCACAGATTTAACATTAAACACATAAAATGCTCCAACCAATCACTTATCTGGTTATTGATCACTGTTTCCTTTGATTCCTGTTTCCTGCCTTGATGTGATCAGGTTTCACAACAACAATTATATTTTATAAGACACAGCATAAGTGGTACAAGGTGTTTAGTCTAAAACCAGATCAAACAGTAAATCTGAGGGAAATGATCTTGCTGCATGGACAGATAATTTACCTCGACAAGATTTATTAAAATAAGATTATTAAATCTAGAAATAAGCATGTTGAACACTTAAAATAATAAATGAACTCAAACCAGATAAAGTAAAGCTGCCAGCAGTGATGAACTGGCCCGAGCAGAGTGACCTGATGATTATTTGGTTCTTACCAAGATAAAAAAAAATGATTTAACATGGATTTGTTGATAATGATTTTGGTTATTATCAAGAATGTTTCAATGACTGTAGATGTAAATATTACAAAAAAATACACAAATTGACCAAAAAAAGACACAAATTGACTAAAAAAAGACACAAAATGAACAAAAAAGACGTGAAATTACCAAAAAAGACACAAACTGACCATAAATAGATGTAAAAATAACCACTAACGAGACACAATGATTAATTTAACTCTTAAAACCAGATATATGTTAGATACTTTATCTTGTTTTAGACCTTTAGATTTACTGTTTGATCTGGTTTTTAAACACCTTTTTTTGCAGTGTGAGATCAGAAATTAGACACTGATAAATAAAACATCTTTCTCAGTCGTCTTCTGTGAGTCTCTCTTCCTCCTCGTCTTCCTCTTCCTCCTCCATCCCTCCATCAGCTCTCAGAGCCTGCAGCCTTCTCTCCTGTTGACGGAGCTCTCTAAAGCCCAAAGCGCTGCATTTAATTTGATTTGATCCAATTGAAACCATCAAGTCTAATCAAATCTCATGTTGCATTCTGCTGCATGGAACATGTAGCTCAGGAAACGGTAATGACATTAGACAGAAACTGATGCTGCTTTTGTTACTCATTTTGTTCTTGAATATGTTAAATACATTATGGAAATATTTTGTGTGACGGTTTGATTTCCCCCCTGCATTCAAAGCCCCACGGCACTCTGCAGGTTAAACACATATGGTGTGTGTGTGTGTGTGTGTGTGTGTGTGTGTGTGTGTGTGTGTGTGTGTGTGTGTGTGTGTGTGTGACTCCCTGCTGCTCTGTCAGATCTAGAGATCTGGTTTACATTAACTTCTGTAGGAATGCAAGTACAGAATGTGTAAAGTAGAACGCTTAAATATGTAATAGGGTTGGAGGATAAAATGCTTCAATTTTCCAACCGACCACTATAAGTCCATTACAGATGAGGGCTGTTATATTCACATGGATATGTGTGACAAAAAATGCCCAAAAAAGTCACTAATGTATAATCATATATACATAAATTTAACACATTCCTTCTAAAACATTTTAAATATGTATGTAATGCTGTAATTTCATTTATTGGATCTCCATTAGCAGCAGCACATTAGCATAGCTATTCTTCCTGGAGTCCATTCTCCGAGATCATCAACAAAACAACAACAACAACAACAACAGTCAATACAGTCACAACACATATACCAGGGGTCTCAAACTCGCTTTACCGTGTTGTGTGTGGAAGGTCCCTTTAATTACTTTTTTTTGGTATTTTTGTGTCTTTTTTGGTAATTCTGTGTATTTTTTGGTCAAGCGTGTCTTTTTTAGTCATTTTGTGTCTTTTTTTGGTCATTTTGTGTAATTTTGTGTCTTTTTTTGGTCATTTCGGCCCCTAGGTAATTTGAGTTTGAGACCCCTGACATATACAATCATATACGCTGACCAACATGTATCACAAGACATGACGCAACACTTGTACAGTGCAACTAAGAGTCCATACACAACATGCAAACACCATAGCATAACATACAAACACATACCAAAAAATAAATAAAAGATAAATAAAGGAATAGAAAAAGCATTCTCACAGGATAGGAAGATTGTTTATACGAACACCCTTGTGCAGAACAACCATACAGTTTAATGTATAATACATGTTTTAACACATGACCATTAATGATAGTAAACTAGAGCTGCCAGTAAATCATGTGAATGGTTACATGTTTAAATGTGAGAGTGATTTGTGGAAGCCTGCAGCTCATCACGACTCTGTTCCTTCATGTTATCAGAGAACAAATGAACAAGTAGATGACTAAAGATGTTCACAGCTGAGAATGAATGAAGCTCCAGCTGCTGGATCATTAACAGCAATAATACACAGCAGCAGCACTCATCAACAGCAATGCTTCAGAGAGAATTATATGAGAAAAGACAAACACTGCTGCTGCTCACAGAGCATCTCATGAGCCCTGTCCTCTTCATATATATATTAAAATAATAATAATTATATAATAATATTGTCTGCCTGAAGGCTTTGAGACTCCTGAGGGGAAGTTTCTGTGCTGACTTGTTTTCTTGTGTTCTTGTGAGCAGTTATGAAATCCAAAATATCACAATAAGCAGTTTGGATATTTTATGAAATATGAACTTTCTGTTCAACATTGTGAAGCTGTGAAACATCAGGTTATTATTAATAATATTTTGAGAAAAAAGTTTATTTAAAAGTTTAAAGTGGCAAATCTACGAGAAAAAAATGCATAGATTAAAGAGATTTAAAGTGGTGAATCTGGGAGAAAAAAGTTGTTTTTTTCTCATAAATCTGCAACTTTTTTCACGCAGATTCACCACTTTAAATCTCTTAAATCTGCGACTTTTTTCTAGTAAATTTGCAACTTTTTTTCTCGAAATATTACCTGAAGTTACCAAATATAGTTATTTGATGGATAAAGGGTTAATGTGACGTCTTGTCTTGTAAATATATCTTCATATGCAACTTATATGCAACAGAAAATACTTTTTTAGTTAAAATCAGAGGTTTTATGGATGCACAGGCTGATGATGGAGGTGATGCTGATATCTTTGAGTTCCTGAAATGATTCTATAAACGTCATTTTATTTATAGGAATATGTTCCAGGTCATTACCAGAGGAAACTTGTGTATCTATAGTGGGTTAATGTGAGGTGTTGTCCTGGTTTCAGGCCGGCCAACCTGCTGTTGGACAGGAGCAGCTCGGAGGTCCCCACTATGGGGACTCTGGGAGACTGGATGGACGGTATGAGGACCTTACCCTGCAAAGAGGCCTTCTCCGGGGTCAGCTACAGCTCCTGTGACACGCTGGCCAAGACCTCCACCGAGTAAGACACACACACACACACACACACACACACACATACACACACATTCCTGTCAGCAGTGTTTACGGGGCCCCGGTCCCCGCGGCGGAGCCCAGGAATCTGAATAGTCTTGTTCCCGGTCAGTAAAGAGAGCTATAGAGAGCTCACTAAGGTGTCCAGATGAGTCCTGGTAATTCATCATGACAGGACTTTAGCCACGCTCGCTGTGCTGCAATACGACCACAGAGGGAGAAGGAGGGAGCTCTAAAAGAAGGAGAGATCAGTGGAGGAGCAGAAAGAAAAGGAGAGGAGCTCCATCAGGGAGAGAGGATAAGAGAGGAGCTATTGAGAGGAGATTTGACAAGATAAAAGGAGAGAGAGAGAGAGAGAGAGAGAGTTCCTTTGAAAGAGGAAATAAAGGCGTAGCTGTCAGATAGGTATGCATGGCACTCTCTATACTGTGAAGCATTAAAATGCAGAGAAAAAAGATCAAGAAAAGATTGTCAGAAAACTATTTCCAAGCCAGAAATCTAAAGGAGTCTCTGCTGAGAGCTGCAGCACGTACAGTAAGCTGACCTTTGTCTCACATCACTTCTTCAATATATCTTCTATGCAACTTATCTGCAACAGAAAATACTTTTTTAGTTAATAACAGAGGTTTTATGGATGCACAGGCTGATGATGGAGGTGATGCTGATGTCTTTGTGTTACTGAAATGATTCTATAAACTTGTTAATATGTTCCAGGTTATTACCCGAGGAAAGTTGTTCATCTAACTTCTTAAATATATCTTCATATACAACCCTAATAATTATAATTACATATTTTTTCATGCATTCCTACTGAAGATAATAAATGTGAAGTGAAGTGAAACATACATACATATCAGGGACGGATTTATTTAAAGACACAGACGATTGTAAGTGAATTAAATGTGAGAATAATTTGGAGAAACATTTAAAAAAGGAGGTAAATTCAGTTGGCTTGTTTGAAACGGCACAGAAAAACTGGTGGAAATTGCTTTCTGTCAATGTGTAAGTGATGTTCGTACTGTACAACATGTATTTGCAACAGAAAATACTTTTTTAGTTAATATCAGAGTTTTGTTTATGGATGCTGAACAAATCTGCAAAATGTTTTTCCTACAGTATCTTTCTCATGGTTAATGTTTTCATGAATGTGTTGTGGTAACTTGGTTTCCTCAACATAACCATGTTATTATTATGTTTGTTATATATATTTAAGTAAAAACTGACAATGTCAGCTGATCGTCTCCAGACCCCCAAGACCCCAGTCTGGATGAGGAGAATGAATGAATGAATGAATGAATGAAATTACCTGAATATTGTAGCAAAATACAGTACTTGAGTAAATGTCCTCATACAACCCAGCTCAAAAACTCTGAACCATCTCTTTAAGGGTCCTGGATATGAAAAATATCAGTAGTGAATGTAATCCACCATTTATTGTTCCTCCAGAACAGGGCCGCCAGTCACCCTCGAGGGAGAAAAAAAACAAAAACAATAATAATTTTCGATGCCCATTGTCGCCCTCCCTTCGTCTTCTGTCTTGAAAATATTAAATATTAACAAAATAAAGAAACAGATAAACAATGACATTTTCTCACTTGTGATGCTGAGTCACATGACATGTGGTCATTGCCTTGCCCCCCATTAGACGGTCAGATCGGGAAATAATTTTTATATATATTTGTTAGATGTTGAGAATGCACATGTCTGAAGTCTCAGGTGGTTTTGACGGGATATGATACATAAGAGTGGGGTGTTTGTCACAGCTGAGGCTTCAGTAAATCAATGTCCTGGATAAAGAGAGTTAGAGAGATTAGAGTCTGAGTCTGCTGACTAAAGGTCCTCAGATAGTGGATCAGGGTCTGACAGAGTCTGAAGGGGATTATGGATCCACAGCACAGTGATAATAGGATGGAGATGATAGTGATAGTGGACAATCCTCCTCTACACCTGCAGGTCAAAGGTCAGCAGCTTCCTGGGAACATTAAGGACAGACGAGTAGTTTTATATCTGCTGTCGTTTCTCTCAGAGGGAAGAAATTCTTCTTCTTTCACTTTTTTCTCTGTTTCTCTGTTTCTCTGCTGGCCTGCTGCTTCTCTAATTGATTGGAATGTGAGCGGGTAAATAATTGGACATTTCTAATCATTGTGATCAAAGCAGACGGTCGCCGTGGTGACGGGCTCAGTAGGGGGGGGGGGGGTCAATAACTTTAACAGACATTATTAACAGTGCTGGGATTAAAATATGTTAGAGTGTTTAATGTGAGTCTTTTATGTCAAGACAACAAAGACGATGAAGTTAACACAAATTAATCTTGATATTTGACTCAATATTTTAGGTTAAAATGACTTTTTGCACAAATCTTTGTTGTATTGAAAAGGAAAAATTAGTTATAATGACAAACAAGCAACATTAGGTTTTACAGTGTAGCAATTCAATGTGCTTCACACAAAAACAATGAAAAAATAAAAAATAAAAATATGGAACCATACACAATTTTATCAATAATAAAAGTAAAAAGTAAAATATATATATATATATATATATATATATATATATATATATATATATATATATATACATGGAACACCAACAGCAAAGAAGCAGTTTAAAAGTAAATGAGAGAATTTAAAAAAAGACATAAAACATAAAAACAATGTGCATTAACTGCAGAAAGCATCCAAAAAGACTTTGGTCTTAACTTTTGTTTTGAAAATGGCGATAGTTTAATTTGGCTTTTACTTTTTACTATTTTTAGAGATTTTTCTGCTCCTGCATCTTAGTGTTATAACGTCTTCTCTTTTATTTGTTTATTTGCTACTACTTATTAGTCTATTTTTATATATATACATATTTTTTGTATCCTCTTTCCTCTCTTTTTCAGATCCTCTTTTGACATTTATCCTCTAAGTTTGTTAATATTTTTAAGATGGAAGTCTGCTGATGTAGTAACTGATTTAATGTGACTGCTATAATCTAGATCGTTATCTATAAGGACACCCAGGTTTTTTACCACATCTTTTTTTTTATTAAGCCTTTCCTTTCCTTAATAATAAATAATGATGATAGTGGAGGTGATGTCACCAGTTGGCTGGTCGGAGCCCTTTAAAGTACTATGAATAAAGGGTTTTTTGGCAGCTATATATGTTAATGATGTGTAACTAAAAAGTATTAAAACTAAAAACATTACAAGGTTACTATGAGGAAAATGAGTCAGAATGCAGTTTTCTTTAAATAGAGACATTTTTTGGATGATAAAGATAAAACTTCATATTGATTTTCTGATTCTTTGTCAGCTTATTGCTGCTCCTCTGTCTCTTTCCTCCAAAGAAATAATGTTTCCCTTGACATTCCTCCTGCCATTTATTCAATAAATATGTTTCATGAATGAAAAGTTCTCCTCAGTCAACCTGGTAGAAAAAAAAGTCTTATTCTGCAGACTGAGTGGAAATCTACTGAGTCTATTTTGGCTGATTTTTAATACTTTTGATTTTGCCCTCCATGTACCACATAAAAAATGTTTACTATACCCATATTTGGAATGCATTTTTCTCACTTTAACCTACTTTATCAACTATTGAGTTGAAAAATTATACTATTTACTACAATAAAAACCACAAATATGCTCAATAAACTGTTTTGGAACTGGAAAATCTATACATAGGATACAAATACAACAACAAATGTAAATATAATAAAGCTATATACAAAAAGTCCTATAAAACATGTATATTTATAGGCTTTTTTCCTTGTTAGCTGCAACTCTTCAACATAAACTATGTGCAAAATGACACAGAGAGCTACGCTAACGCTCAAATATTTCTGTTCTATCAAATTAAAACGATCATATCTTTGGTTTTACATGAGCTAGGAATGTCAAACAAAAACTGGGAGAAAGTTTCAAGTCTGAACTTTGGAGTGAAGTTGATAGCAGCGCTCCATGTGACCTGGTTATTTTGTTAAACGTCACATGATCTGACCAGGATGCCACCATCAGAGACCCCACACTGCAAAAAAAAGAAATGTTTGGTGAACTCAAAATTTCAAGGCAACAAACTTCGATAAAATTTTAAGTTGGACAATTAAACTAAATATTTTAAGTTTTGTTTTTGAGTTTGCTCAACTCTGAATTCAGATTTTTGTCAACTCAACTGTAAGTTGTACTAACTTATAATTTTACATTGTAATAACTTTTAATCCTTACTTCTGCTAACTTCTGCAATGTGCTGAATTGGCACGATTGTAACGCCGCTATGAAATGTCAGCTAATGTTGCAACCACAATTTTTAGTTAGCATTGATACGCTAATGGCTACTCTTGTAGCTGTAACAAGCAGCGCCGCTAGCATCAGTTAGCCGCTAGCATCAGTTAGCCGCAAGCATCAGTTAGCAGCGAGCATCAATTAGCCGCTAGCATCAGTTAGCCGCTAGCTTTCACTAATGACCTCTTTTCCCAACAAAGAAATAAGAGTTATCAGAACTATTGTCCCTTGTTGTGAACCCCAACTTAAAGATATAAGTAACAACAACTCACCAACTTGTTTTTGAGCAGACAACTGGCTTCCTTTGTTGTGCTAACTTACATTATTGCCCTAAATGTCAATAATTTATATTTCAAGTTTTACCAACTTAAATCACTGTTTTAGGCCAAAAAATACAAGTTGGCTTTTTTGCAGTGCAGAGGGTTAACTGGCCCCCAGTAACCTCCCATAAAGAAATGATATTGGTCTGTGATGCTTCTCTCTGTATCTAGATGCTAAATTGGATGAGCCAGTATTAATCCAGTGGAGGCTGAGGAGGTGAAGGCTAGCTGCGCTACGAGCTAGCAGCCTTGGCTCACTATGGATCTGTGTATTGATCGCTGCAGTCTTAATCTAGTCCTTGATATTCAGCAGCAGCTCTGACCTCCTATGAGGAGCAGCTCATCATACTGCTGCAGCCTGCTGACTCATCTGAAGGAGTAATTGAAGTTCTGTTGGAGGCGGGACAGAACGGATCGACGGGGAAACACCGCTTCGTTTAGACTGGTTTCTTCATTTAGACTGAGTGCACGCAGAGTTCACATCAGGGATTAGATGGAGGAAGAGATGAACTCCAACTAACAGGATTCACAAAGGAAAGGAGAGAGAAAACACTCGGGACAGAATATATAAATATATATATATATATATATATATATATATGTCTATACACTGTAAAAAAAAGGTGTTTAAAAACCAGATCAAACAGTAAATCTGAGGGAAATGATCTTGCTGCATGGACAGATAATTTACCTTGACAAGATTTATTAAATTAAGATTATTAAATCTAGAAATAAGCATGTTGAACACTTAAAATAAGAAATTAACTCTTAAAACCAGATAAATTAAAGCTGCCAGCAGTCTTTTTTGGTGTTTTTAGTCTCTTGTGTCTTTTTTTTGTGAGTGTGTGTGTGTTATTTTGTCTTTTTTGGTGATTTTATGTCTTTTTTTGGTGATTTATGTCTTTTGTGTCCCTTTTTTGGCGTTTTTTTGTGGGTTTTTTTTTGTCTTTTTTGGTCATTTTTATTTCTTTTGTTTATTTTTTTGGACATTTTACGTGTTTTTGTGTCCTTTTTTTGGTCTTTTTTATGTTCTTTGGTATTTTTGTGTCTTTTTTGGTCTTTTTGTGTCTTTTTTGTGTCTTTTTTTTGTCTTTTTGTGTCTTTTTTTGATCATTTTGTGTCTTTTTGCATCTTGTTTCTTACCAAGAAAAAAATCTTTAGATTTAGAAGTGTTAGATCATTTATCTGGTTTTAAGAGTTAATTTATTATTTTAAGTGTTCAACATGCTTATTTCTAGATTTAATAATCTTAATTTAATAAATCTTGTCAAGGTAAATTATCTGTCCATGCAGCAAGATCATTTCCCTCAGATTTACTGTTTGATCTGGTTTTAGACCTTTTTTACAGTGCAGACCTTCCCATCATCCACTTTGTTTCAGCAACTTAAAACGTGACAAAACAAATGAGACAAAGATTTGTGTCCATATGAACCTAATTTAGTGGTTTTAATGTTTGGTTTCTGTTATGAAAAACACCAGAACTCAGAAGAAACAAATCTCCTGCAGAGGTTTTTACTGTTGGGAATCGTTGAGTTAACACTGAGACACAGAACAGAAAGAAGCTGTCAGCTGGTCGTCTTTCTACTGGTGTGTGTGTGTGTGTGTGTGTGTGTGTGTGTGTGTGTGTGTGTGTGTGTGTGTGTGTCTAAGTATGATTTACCATCATAGAACATGTGGTTCATGTTGTTCTGATTCCATCATGTCTTTTCTTGGGATGATCCATGTGCTTCTCTGACACAAAAAGACTCATCTGAGGGAAAAAAAACCCTCAAAAATGGAAAATGTAGCTTTTTTGATACAAAGAGAAGATGAAAAACACTTTTTGACACTCAACAGGCCCAAAACATAATCTTTACATTGATTTACCTTTTATAGATTAACCCTTTGATGCACAACATGGTCTAAAGTGACCCGACTGAGTTTTTATGTTCTATATCTTTGCAATAAATTGATTTCATCATTCAGTATTCCAGGTTTTCCTCAATTAGTTTCTTTTTGATCATCATACATCTTATTTTTTTGATTTAATTTCTTGCTTTTTGAATAAAATCACAAACAAAAAAACACCCAAAATGAAAAAAAAAACACAAAAACACACAAACGTTTTTTTTTTTTTTACAAAAACACACACAAAAAAATAAAAAAACAAACTGGAAAACACATGAACACACACAAAAACAGACAAATAAATTACAAAAAAAACACACATAATAACACAAAAAAACACATAAAAAGACACAAAATTACAAAAACGACACAAAAAAACATATTTTTTTATTCTTACATAAAACTAAAAGTTACAAAAAACATACAAAAACACACATAAAAACACATAGAAACACAAAAACAGACAGAGAAATTACAAGAAACACACAAAAAAACAGTAAACACAAAAGATTGCATTAATGAGGGTCATTTTTGACCATGTTGTGCATTAGAAGGTGTTTATATGTTGTCACTCACATTGTTAATTTAATGAATCACTTTTTGTATCACTATGCTTCTAATACACAAGGTAATTTTTGACCCACAAAAACAATTTTTCTTCATAAAGCATGAAAGGAAAAATGGATATAATGATCTGTTGTAATAATGAAAAAATATATTCAAACACACAGCAGCATGAAATAACATGGGGAATGAATGTGGGTCATTTTAGACCATGTTGTTTATTAGAAGGTGTTTATATTGCGGTTTAGCCTCATTTATAAGAACTAAACTGTGCATTAGACATATTTATATTTCCTGATGTTAATGTTGGCGGCTGGCTCTTTATATTTTGTGCACCAAAGGGTTAAACGTGTTGCTTTATCCTCATTTATAAGAACTAAACTGTGCATTAGACATATTTATATTTCCTGATGTTAATGTTGGCGGCTGGCTCTTTATATTTTGTGCATCAAAGGGTTAAACATGCTCATTAATAAGAGCTAAACTGTGTTTTAGATACCGTTCTATAATGTGCTTTAGATATATTTATATTTCCTGATGTTAATCTGGCGGCCTGGTTGTTTATATGTTGTGCATCAAAGGGTTAAACGTGTCATTTATAAGAACTAAACTGTGTTTTAGCTACCTTTCTATAATGTGCATTAGATATATTAATATTCCTGATCCTTTATATTATATTCCTGGTGTTAACGTGGCGGTCCTCTCCCAGTAGAGTGGTCCTATAATGTGCATTAGATATATTTATATTTATATTTATATATTTATTATATAATGCCTCTCCCAGTAGAGTGGTCCTGACGGAGGTCCACGTGACTCCGGCCTCGTGCCCAGAGTGGGAGCCGTCCATGGGGATCACCACTCTCTAACAGCACCTCCTCTCACCTCCTCAGCTCTGGATGGTTAGTGGAGGACCCAGACCCAGAGACACAGACTGGGACCACTGGGACCAGTAACCTCAGAACCTCTACAGTCACTGGTGGCCTTTCACTTGTCTTCTCTTAAAGGGACAGTTCCTTTATATTCACTCATTCATCACTAGCTGTGTTTCCAACCCCGATTCTTAAAAAGTTGGATAAATAAAACAGATTGTGATCATTTTTTGGTCCTTTTTTGATACATATTCAATCTAAAAGTAGTTTGTGAAAAATTAGTTTGTGTTAAAAGTGATACATGTCATAAAAGTGTACACTGTAAAAAATATTTGTAGAAATTACAGTAAAACACTGTCAAATTGCATCAGAAATAAGGTGTAAAATTTTAAATTGTAAATTACGGTAGTAGACACTTTTAATTACTGTAAAACTAGGAATAGTACAAGACTTGAACTGTAAAAATATTTTTAAAATGTATGTTAAATTAATAGAGAAATAACATATCGTCAAAAAGACACAATTACCCTAAAAATAACAGGAATATTCAGTCTAAATTACAGATATTTACATTTAAATTCACAGTAGAAAACCTGAAAGTCTGACTTCCAAATTTGATACATTATCTTTATATATACGATTAATAAAGTGCCTCTGATTTTTTTTCGAATGTACAAACAAATGTTAAATTCAACAATAGATCCTTATTATTATTATTATCATTATTACAGCATTATTAGTATATGTAAAACTCCTCATACATAAGGTTTACATTCAAAGCTTTGTGTAATTAGAGTGAACTATCCCTTTATATTGTAGCAGAAAGTGAAACTATCTTGTGGTTTTGTTGCTCTCCAGATGTTTCTGCTGTTTTTGGCTGCTGGAGAAACTAAATGCTGTTTTAATCTGCTTCATATGAACTTTAATGTGACTATTTTTAATAACACTAAAATGTCTTTTATGGCTGAAAATGTGTGTTATAATAATGCCGACGCTGCTCTCTGCTTTACTAATACAACTCTGTTGTTATGACTCTATAGGTGGACTAAAGGATGAAAATTAATATGTGCTGCAACTTCTTCTGAACTGTCATATAAATGATGCTTTTCTGTATTTATCCTGTATTTTAAGGTTGTTTTTAAGGTTTGTTGACACCAAACGTGAAGACAATTTTCCATATTTAATGCAAAGACGTGATTCATGTGTCATTATATTATAATAATAATAGAATAATATCATCATTTTTATTTATCTAAAGCAAGAAATTTGCACAACTGTGTCACAAATCAGCATTGAGATTCTCCTGCATAAAAAAAAAACATTTTAAAAGTTGTTTGCTTGTGATCTTGCAGACAAAATGTGACAAAACATGAATTCAGACTTTAGATAAATATGCACCACAATTTGGTTATTTCTGCATACTTTTGATCCTTTTTTTTGCACTTAAATCGCAGCAAAATCTGATTATTTTGTGTTTGTATCGCTGTAGAAGTGACAGTCACCCAGATGCAATTCCTGCAAAAAGTCAGCTCTTAAAAACAAGAAAAAAAAGTACAAACATGAGGTGTATTTTGCTTAAAAATAGCAAGATTATCTGCCAATGGAACAATAAAATGTGTCTTGTCAAGACTTTCCAAAACCAGTAAAAATATCTAATCTCAATGAACCACAAATACCTTAGAATTAGTTTATTCTAACTAATAACAAGTGACTTTTTCTTTGTTCACATTTGAAACATTTAAAATTATTTATTGAGCATGATAGTGTTTTGAAAGTAAAAAAAAGATTCAAAATCACATTTTATGTTGGACTAAAGGACTAAAAAGAGACACAAAATTAAAAAAAAGACACAAAATGACTAAAAAAGACACAGAAAGACTCAGAATGTCAAGTCAAGTTAGATTTATAAGGATTCTTAATTTTTATTTTTATTTTCTTGGCTGCCACATGTATTAACTTAATAAATTTGCCAGTTTTAGTATTTAATTTCAAATGTTTTGCCAGATTTTCAGGACAAATAAATGAAATATGTTTAGTTATAAGTGTAATAAAACCAATGTGAGCTGAAATCAGAGCTGAAACTTTGAGAATTGATACTAAAAAAACGTTTGAAAGAAGGCGGTAAAATATACCGTGCACCTCTAAATGATCTTATGAACCCAAACATGACACATTTGGTTTACATGGGAACATTCAGACGTATCTGGGACTTCTGCAACAAGAACAAAGCTTCATTAGTTTGTTATTTCTGACAGAAAGACGTGGTGGAAATAAATGAATCCATCTCCACCAGGACCTCTGGTACGAGGGGAAAGTTTACTTCACGTTTGGTGTCAACATGCCGTTACTCTATGTTTCAAACAGAACTCAATGTTTTAATCCACCTGACTAACTGCTGTGTGTATTTGAAGTGTTTGATGCATAATATGAGAACTGACACTGTTGCCGGGCAGATTAGGATTTTACAGATTGGAGAAGGAAGGGGACACGTCGGACAAAAGCTACACCTTTTTTTATTCCATATGCTCTCTATTACCAAAAGTTTCTATTTTTGATGGGAGCCACTTCATCAAGATTGTGGATCAGAGTTGGCAGCCATATAAAGTCTATGAGAACCAAAACATCTTCCAAACTACTCAGAAGGTCAATTTTAGTGTCAAAATCTACATTTTCTGGGTCAAAGAATCATTTAAAGCTCTTGAGAATATCACTAGATGATTATTTGATCTAATAGATATGTTCATTTTGGCCATGTGTTTACCTCATTTCCAACTAAATTTTTCAACCACTTCCTTAGCCAGGGGTTCAATTTTTGATGGGAGCCACTTTATCAAGATTGTGGATGGGAGATGGCAGCCATATAAAGTCTATGAGAACCAAAACATCTTCCAAACTACTCAGAAGGTCAATTTTAGTGTCAAAATCTACATTTTCTGGGTCAAAGAATCATTTAAAGCTATTGAGAATATCACTAGATGATTATTTGATCAGACAAATATGTTCATTTTGGGCATCTGTTTACGTCATTTCCAACTCAATTTTCAACCACTTCCTTAGCCAGGGGTCGGCAACCTTTACTAACCAAAGTGGCCAAAAAAAGAGAATAAATCTCTGACTGGAGCCACATTTTTTTTTGCTTTACAACGAATATAAAACAGCCTTAATTGAAGCCTAATTAGCCTACCAACATTACTAATAGGTCACAATGAGCAGTTATTAATATGGTTTTGTCAGAAAGTGTAAATAAGAGGCGAGACTCCTGAGAAACATCTGAGGAAAGATAATCTGGTGAGGGAAACTCAAAACTAGACTTGAAATTGGCTAAATTTAGAGGTTAAGGCGTCAGGCCGCAGACTTTCAAAAGCTATGATGCACATATAAGTTGACTAAAATGTTAAAAATGTGAAAAAAATGTTTTACTGCTGTTCATAAACAACATTTTTAGAATTGAGGAATACAAATTGATTTGGGCATACGTCAATCATAAATTAAAATGTAAAAAAAACCCTGAAATCTAAATTTTGCCAATTAGGGCCAAGTATGAAAGTCACAAATTTATGAAATTTAAATTGGCAAATCTAGGAGAAAAAAGGGAGCCGCTGTATATAGATATAGGTCATATACAGTACATGTATTCTGAAAAATGAACATACTAATTGATCAAATAATCATCTAGTGATATTCTCAACAGCTTTAAATGATTCTTTGACCCAGAAAATGTAGATTTTGACACCAAGATTGACCTTCTGAGTGGCTTGGAAGATATATTTGTTCTCATAGACTTTATATGGCTGCCATCTCCGATCCTTAATCCTGATGAAGTGGCTCCCATCAAAAATTGAAACTTTTGGTGATGGAGAGCATGTGTAAAAAAAATTGGTGCTTTTTTTCTCCAACATGTCCTCTTTATTTATCTAATCTGCCCGACGACTGACATTAATGGTGTTTTCTTACACTTGACTGCATGTAACTAATCTTTCAGGGCTTCACACAGTAACAACAACATGTTTTTATATCTGAAGTGTAATATGCTGCTGTGTCCCACTGCTGCTCCTCTCCATATTTAAACCTTCCCTGTCAGACAAATCCAGCTCCGTGTGATGCAGGAAACTAGGTCTTTGATGCCACGAGGTCCTCCCTCGCCACTTCCTGCTCTGACAGGGTCCTAATAGCAGCTGTCAGAGGGGCCCCACAGGGCCCTCAGAGCCCCACAGGGGCACTCCCTGTTTGGTAGTGATGGAGAGTGGAGGCAACACCCCCTCCACCCCTCAGACCCAGAGTGTCTAAAAACAAGATAAAAACAGTAAATCTGAGGGAAATGATCTTGCTGCATGGACAGATAATTTACCTTGACAAGATTTATTAAATTAAGATTATTAAATCTAGAAATAAGCATGTTGAACACTTAGAATGATAAATTAACTCTTAAAACAAGATAAATTAAAGCTGCCAGCAGGAAAAAAAAAACGTTTTTTGTGTTTTTTTGTGTTTTTTTGTCTTTTGTTTCTTTTTTTGTGGTCATTTTACGTCTTTTTGTGTCTTTTTTGTGTCTTTTTTGTGTCTTTTTTGTGTCTTTTTTGTGTCTTTTTTGTAAATTTCTTTGTCTTTTTATGTATTTTTTTGTGATTTTACGTGTCTTTTTTGTCTTTTTGTGTCTTTTTTGGTCTTTTTGTGTCTTTTTTTGGTGATTTTACATCTTTTGTGTCTTTTTTTTTTGTCTTTTTTGTGATTTTACATGTTTTGCGTCTTTTTTGTGTCTATTTTTGTCTTTTTTTGGTCTTTTTGTGTCTTTTTACATCTTCTTTTGGTCACGAAATTACCTAAAAAGACAAAAAATATACAAAAGAGATAAAAAAAATTAAAGCTGACAATAATTTGTTTCTTACCAAGATAAAAAAAAAAACTTTAGATTTAGAAGTGTTAGATCATTGTGTTCAACATGTTTATTTCTAGATTTAATAATCTTAATTTAATAAATCTTGTCAAGGTAAATTATCTGTCCATGCAGCAAGATCATTTCCCTCAGATTTACTGTTTGATCTGGTTTTAGACTAAACACCTTTTTATCAGTGTGCAGGAAGGGAGCAGCACTGGGTGCATGTTATTTAATGTCACATGGGTGTCTTATTCCATCACTAATGCACACTTTCTGTCTCTTTTTTCTTCCCATGTGTTCCTCCTCTGGTTCTTCAACCTCTCCTCTGTCTCCTCCTCCTCGCCTCACCCCAACCAGGGATCTGAAGAAGGTTGGAGTGACTATCGTCGGACCGCAGAAGAAGATCGTGAGCAGCCTCAAAGCCCTAGATTCCCACACCAAGAACGGCCCAGTACCTGTCTAAGAAATGAACCCAACGAGTAAAAAAACCACCAGGGACGTGTCTGCTGGTGTGGTCGCTAAACACAGTCTAACACCGTGGCTTCATATGTGAACTGGAAATGATGGAAATGGAGGAAAAATCTGATTTTGAAATGAGGGCTTTTATTGTTTTTCGTTGAAAGACGATATCAAGTCCTGAAACAGAGAAACAGGAAGTGCAGACCTGCCAGATCGTTACCTGGCGGACTCTTCCACCCTCCGTCCCTCCATGCCCAAGTTGAGATGCCTTACAGACAAAAAGGAGGGTAGAGGAAAGCCAAGGAGCTGCCCAGGGATACAAACTGGGACGGTTTACTGGGATTCAGAGCACGGACTGGACTAACATGAAGCCAGAGCTCTCTGATATTGGCTAAAGCTGGACAGCACAGCCGTCCCTTTACATTTGAAAAAGGGGGAATGGCGTGCTCACAGTCTCGTCCCACTGCACCACGTGGAATGAGGCGGTGAAACGGCTTTGAGACGCCTTTTTGAGAAGAAGAAGAAGAAGAAGAAGAGCATGGCGGACAGCAGCAGCTCACCTGGACGTGGACCCTTCCTGGACTAAATGAGGTCTGAGGCGTGAGATTTAGTTCTAACTACCTACATTTACCGTCTCTATCCATGAGAGAACTGAGCTGGTATGGATCACCTAACCAACCGAGCCATTTTACTCCGTAGCTCTAACCTATAGCATTTGCATTCAGTAGACATGTCACATAAAAGCAATAATTATGATAATCAGTTTAATCGTCTCATTGTATGGAAGCCATGAGTCCGTCTGTTGTCACATGTACCATGTATTGAAGGAACGCTGTGCTTTGGAGGTCCAGGGGCCATAACACACTTCACACACAGACTTCTTTTCTTTATGGTGACATCTATATGTTCTATGTGCTTATGAACAGATATTGTACAGTTATAGTGCCGTTTCCCTCGACCCCAACGCCCCTTTGTGTGAAATCTCAGGATGTATACGTTATTCGTTCTATTTTCTCTGACGAGGGGAAACAGACAGAGGGAATAATGGAGCAGAGCCAGGAAGAGAGCAGGTTAAAGAAGATAGAAAAGGGGGAAACTGTAAGAGAGACATTTATATGAGGGAGAAGGAGAATTTTAATAGGATGAAGCAGCCTCTGCTTCTCACAGGACTGTTGTGTTGCGGAAGTGTTTGAAACTAGAAGTGAATTTAAGTTTCAGGTAAGACAGGTTAGCATCTTTGACCCCACATCAGGTATCATTTTCTTTCTAAGGAATGAGATTTTATTCTGTGCATCTGATCGGTTCTGAAGGTTGAGATCAACATGCTGACTGACGGTGTTAGTCTGGCTTCAGTCCATAACAGGCTTGGGCGGGATCTATGTTGTCATACTGTCGGCTAACGAAGCTCCGCGTCTTCCAGTGTCATAAGAAAAACATGGTGTAATTAGCTAGCTAGCTAGCTAGCTAACTAGTGTGCTGCTTCATTCACACAGTATGTCACAGAGTAGAAAGGTACATTGCTATCGCTAGACGAGTGACAACTTTGTTCGTCTCATAACTAGTGTAGCATTAAAGCGGGGATTTAGAAAAAAGGTCCTATGTTCCCCGTTTTTCCCAAAAAAGGTTCTATGATGCCTGTAGGAAAACATAGGACTGTTTTTAGAAAAAAGGTCCTATGTTCCCCGTTTTTCCACAAAAAAGGTCCTATTTTCCCCATTTTTCCCAAAAAGGTCCTATGTTCCCTGTTTTTCCCAAAAAAGGTCCTATGTTCCCTGTTTTTCCCAAAATAGGTCCTATCTTCCGTGTTTTTCCCAAAATAGGTCCGATGTTCCCTTTTTTTCCCAAAAAAGGTCCTATGTTCCCCTGTAGGAATACATACTGGGCTACTACTTGAGTTCTTCAGGTCCTTTCCCATGACCAGTGGGCTATTTAAACTTTAGGTACTCGAGGTCAATGACGAACCTTAAGTTATAGTGATGCTATGCAGTGTTGGTGGAACTGATAATCAGGTCAACGAAAGCGGACCGCAGTTCTGGAGATCAATCACAACCTAGCTAGCTAACTAGTCAGTAAACATTAAGTTAATTCATGCAGCTGTTGATGCTATATATTATGCATGTTCCACCAGTATAGACTGACCTCTGGTGGTGGATGCCATGTACTGCACTACGTCACCTCAATACAGCATCTCACTATCCAAAAGGAGCATCTGTATGTCTGACAGTAATGAAAATCAGGATGTTTTAATGCTTCGGTACACTGTGACAACTTGATACCGCCCAAGCCTCATCCATAACTTATTAACAAAAGCCATGCCGGATATGAAATTTTCTGAATTTTGCTTTGAAATTAATCCATAAATCCTGGTGTGTTTAATGCAAAAAGTAGACTGAGTGCCTCCTGTAGCTGGGTTGGATCATGGTGGGATCACCAAGCAAAAAGCTCCAGTTTTGATTTGTTTTCAACAAAGTCTGTTTTCTACGTTGTCCAATGGGAATAATGGGGTTTCCTCATCACTGCCCTGATCTAACACGGTGTGACAATGCAACTCTTCCAATAAAAGATTGTTTTCTGAGATCGTTTCTAGTACAATATATGTCCAGGATGGGATTTCCTAAAGGCACCAGAGAAGATCTTTGTACTGTGAAGACTTAAAGATTTTACTCTCCTGTTTGATGTCACCCACTCGATCCGTCAGTGCAACACTTAGCCAGTATTTCTAAACTGGCACTTTGGTACTTTGTGCTGTTGGATGGGTAATATTTAACCACAAGGGTGCTATCTTTGAGGTTCTTCTGAGCACTTAGCAGACAATATTTGAGCACTTTGAAATGAAATGTTATGGCCTTGGCTAAAGACTGAGCATATCTGCATATCTAATGGAAAACGGTGATTCTGGTGCTTTTGGGAAACCCAAAACTGGCTGTTCAGAGCAACTCAGTCTCATGGCAGAACGTAAAACTGTCAGGAAGTAAAACAATCTAATTTGTGCTCCCCGAAACGTTTTTACAAAAAAAAAACTGAGCTGCTATGGACGACTTTAAAAGTAACGTATTTCAATTGACGACATCGGCAAAATAGGCCACGCCCTCTCAAAAGTCCTCTCACTCTGCGTGTTTCGACTACAAGTTAGTCCCCAGAGGGATTTAGAGACTCTGGAGGTTTGGTTTTCGACGTTGCCAACTGTGCACAACGTCAGCAGCTGATCATAAACAAACCAACATGGCTAATTATGCACAGAGTCTCCACTGATCTTAAACATTGTGATCGCTAAGTGAACACCTCCTGCAGCAGCAACACATACGCACTGTACTGCTACAGAGCTAACTGTTAGCCTGCTAGCACATACACACTGTACTGCTACAGAGCTAACTGTTAGCCTGTTAGCACATACACACTGTACTGCTACACAGCTAACTGTAGCTAACTGCCGCTAACGGAGGCAGTAAAATCGCTTCGGGGAGCACAAATTAGATTGTTTAATTTCGTAACAGTTTCACTTTCTTCCGTGAGACTGAGTTGTCCAGGTCGTCAGTCGGTCCTCTGTTACCTGGTCTACCTGGTCCACCTGGTCTACCTGGTCCACCTGGTCTATCTGGTCCACCTGGTCTACCTGGTCCACCTGATCTACCTGGTCTACCTGGTACACCTGGTCTACCTGGATTACCTGGTCTACCTGATCTACCTGGTCTACCTGGTCTACCTGATCTGGTCTACCTGGTCCACCTGGTCTACCTGATCTGGTCCACCTGGTCCACCTGGTCTACCTGGTCCACCTGGTCCACCTGGTCTACCTGATCTGGTCCACCTGGTCCACCTGGTCCACCTGTGGATGCTGCTGTTGCTGCTATGTGTTTCTGATTAGCATGTACATAATGTAAACCATGGTAACTATAGCAACTAGCGCTACAGATCCCACTATATGTACATGGCCATCCCTCTTTGTACAAATGTTTGTATGTATAAAAGAATAAATAAAAAAAATTGTGCAACATTTTTAATTAAAAAAAGAGACAAAAATCATCTGTATTATATTTTATCTTATTTTGGATTATATTTGTCTGCTTTTATTTCTTTTTTTCTACAATAAAAAGACAATTATGATTACATTATTATTTATTTGTTAACATTATAC
Source organism: Centropristis striata (assembly GCF_030273125.1). Lineage (NCBI taxonomy): Eukaryota > Metazoa > Chordata > Actinopteri > Perciformes > Serranidae > Centropristis > Centropristis striata. The sequence goes on along the minus strand of NC_081526.1, from coordinate 970,073 downwards.
GGCGCAATGTTGATGTTTTCTTTGTAGCATACAGTAAATTATGTGTCAGTGCTATGTGTGTTTTTGGTTTTTGACTTACTTTATAAACATCTGAGAGAGCAATACTGTTATTACCCACCCTTATACCAGACCCTCATCTGTCTCCAGACTGACCCGTGTGTCTGTGTGAGAGTTTACGTGTGGAAATGTAGATGGCCTTGTCTACTAATGTAAAATGATTTGTAGTGGAAACATTTATATTTTTATAATAAATATTCGCAAAATATTTTCCAAAAAATGGATGATGATAGACCTGCTCCTGTGTTTTTATTCTTTATTCCCACGTTAGTTTGTCTCGGAACAACACATAATGCCGGCTTTTCCTTTACACTGTAAAAAAAGAAACCTGTTGTTTTTATGGTAAAAACCAGCAGCGGAACTTTACCGTAATAAATACGGTGCAACTTTTTCTTATATTACGGTAAAATGATATTAACACTGTTGATTTCACGTTTAAGATTGACATTTTATTCAATTTTTTACTGTAAAAAAATAAAAAGTTTTTTCCATCAAAAGAAACGCTGTTCTGCCATATAATTGACAAGAAAATACTTTATAAATGTTGCATAAATTAAAGATTTTACCATTAAATATTACAGTTTATTTATGTTAGAGATATGGTGTTTAGTACATTTAACAGTTAGAAAAAGGATTTTTACAAAAGGTTTTGGCTGATATAAACATTTACAGTGTTTCATTATTACTGAAACTGAATTAACCCATTTATCATTTTTACTGTCATGGTGTCATGGTAGCAGAACTTCACTGTAAAAAATACATTGGAGTTTCTACTGTAAATCTAATTGTAAATATCAGCAAAACTGTAATTTATACTGAATAATCCCATCACTTTTAGGATAATTATGTCATAATGATGTTTCTCCATTAATTTCACATGGAAATTTTATATTTTTACAGCAAAACTGATTCAAAACTGATTCTACTGTCATAAACTGTTTTCAACAGTTTATGACAGTAGAATTCGAAGTTTTATGCTATTCTTTGATTTACAGTAATTAAAAGAACTATGGTGAAATACAATGTTTAATTTTACGACCTATTTCTGATATTTCTCCAAAAAATGTACATGAAATATTGTATTTTTACAGCAAAACTGTTTTTTTCCTACAGTTTATGACAGCAAAAGTTATTTTTTTGTGCAATTCTTTGATTTACAGTAATTAAAAGTATCTACTACGGTGAAATACAATGTTTAATTCTATTTCTGATGTGATTCGACAGTTTTACTGTAATTTCTACAGACATTTTTTACAGTGCAGCTGTGCGGGTGTTTCCATATGTTTAACAGATCACAAGTGGAAGTGAAACACTCATAACTCAGATGTCATCTTTTTTTATTTCTCGTTCCATAGATCAGTCTTTTGGCACATCTTGTCTCCTTCAGGATGAAAGCCAGCAATCATCTGAGTGACATATATAGTGAAGAGGACATGTGTTTCACATCACCGAGTCCACAGGTCAATCAACATGAACAGAGACTAGAGAGTCCATAGGAAGGTCTTCACATCAATATCCACTCTAACAATCAGCAAATACAGTCAAGAAGAAAAGTAGAAGAAGAAAAATAGAGAAATACTCATCAGAGTCAAGTGAAGGAAGATCCAAATCCATTCTTCTACATTCAAAGAAACTCAACAAACTGTAATAAATTCAGCTTAACATAAGTGACAGTGCATCAAATCTTGATAGACATGTAGACTAGTGTAACTTGCGTTTCTCTGATTGGTGTATTTCTGTATAACCTTTCATATTGGCAGGGAGATTTCTACCTTTATAAAAATTACCTAGAAAAAGTATTTTTTTTTTTTTGGAAAAGGGATTAAATCTGGACAAAATTAATTCAAATCCGACCCGTCCATATCCGACCCGTCCATACGGGACCCGTCCATATCCGACCCGTCCTTATCCGACCTGTCCATATGGGACCCGTCCATATCCGACCCGTCCTTATCCGATGCGTCCATATCAGACCCGTCCATACGGGACCCGTCCTTATCCGACCCGACCATACCTGACCCGTCCATATCCGACCCGTCCATATCCGACCCGTCCATATCCGACCTGTCCATATGGGACCCATCCTTATCCGACCCGTCCATACGGAACCCATCCATACCCGACCCGTCCATACGGGACCCGTCCATATCCGACCCGTCCTTATCCGACCCGACCATACCTGACCCGTCCATATCCGACCCGTCCATACGGGACCCGTCCATATCCGACCCGTCCTTATCCGACCCCTCCATATCCGACCCGTCCATACGGGACCCGTCCATACAGGACCCGTCCATACCCCACCTGTCCATACCAGACCCATCCATATCCGACCCGTCCATACGGGACCCGTCCATACCCCACCTGTCCATACCCGACCAGTCCATACGGGACCCGTCCATACCCGACCCGTCCATAACCGACCCGTCCATACCCGACCCGTCCATACAGGACCCGTCCGTACAGGACCCGTCCGTACAGGACCCATACCTACCTGACCCGCACGTACCCGACCCATACGTACCCGACCCGTCCGTACCCGACCCGTCCGTACAGGACCCGTACATACAGAACCCGTACATACCCGACCCATACATATCCGACCCGTCCATACCCGACCCATCCATACGGGACCCGTCCATACCCGATCCGTCCATACCCGACCCGTCCATACCCGACCCGTCCATACAGGACCCGTCCATACCCTACCCGTTCATATGGGACCCGTCCTTACGGGACCCGTCCATGCGGGACCCTTCCATGCGGTACCCTACCTGTCCATACCGTACCCGACCCGTCCATACAGTACCCGTACATACAGGACCCGTACATACCCAACCCGCACATACCCGACCCATACATACCCTACCCGTCCATACGGGACCCGTCCTTACGGGACCCGTCCATGCGGGACCCTTCCATGCGGGACCCTTCCATGCGGTACCCTACCCGTCCAAACCGTACCCGACCCGTCCATACAGGACCTGTACATACAGGAACCGTACATACCCGACCCGCACATACCCGACCCATACATACCCAACCCGTCCATACCCGACCCGTCCATACCCGACCCATCCATACGGGACCCGTCCATACCCGACCCGTCCATACAGGACCCGTCCAGACCCGACCCGTACATACCCGACCCGTCCATACCTGATCCGTCCTTACAGGACCCGTCCGCACCCACCCATACCTGACCCGTCCATACCCTACCCGTCCATATGGGACCCGTCCTTACGGGACCCGTCCATGCGGGACCCGTCCATGCGGTACCCTACCCGTCCATACCCGACCCTTCCATACGTGACCCGTCCATGCTGGACCCGTCCATACGGGACCCATCCATCCCATACCCGTCCATACTGGACCCTTCCATACCCGACCCGTCCATATGGGACTCGTCCATACGGGACCCGTCCATACCTGACCCATCCATACCTGACCCGTCCATACCTGACCCGTCCATACCAGACCCGTCCATACGAGACCCGTCCATTTATTTCCTTTGTCTGATCCATCTCAGCCCCAATAAGTTTATTAAGTCATGAAACCAGATAGATGAAATAGATTTCATATCAACCAAAAAGGTTTACGGATGAAAAAAAAGTCGACAAAGACGAAAACGAAGGACATTTTCAATATAATTTTAGTTAGTTTTAGTTAGTTTTGGAACCACAAAATACAGTTTCAGTTAGTTATCGTTATTTTCAATTCTAGTTTTCGTTATTTCATTTTTTTTCGTATTTTCCTTTACTATAATAACCTTGGTCCATACCCAACCCACCAATACCTGACCCGTCCATACCTGACCCGTCCATCTTGGACCCATCCATACGGGACCTGCTCCACTTTGTCCACCAACCCTCCCACATCTGCTAACCAGCTCCCAGCTGTAACCAGCCCAGCCTGGTTCTAATCCCTTCCTCCTTCTTCTTCCTCCTTCTTCTTCCTGCGGTCTCATCCAATAAAGCGTTTTGTTTCCCATCATCCGTGGTTGAAGTCGATTTGTTGTGTGATTTTAATGTGGAAGATCTGCTTTGTGTCTGTGTGTGCTGACGGGAGGAGATGAGATGTGTCAGGAGGGAGAGAGTGATGGTCGCTGTGCTGCATGTCGACAGGCTGACACTGTCCAGATGTTCTCCAGCAGATGTGCTCCGAGAGAAAACAGGACGCTGCAGGAAACAATGAACATAGTATACTTGACAACGCCACCAATCCTGTCTTGTTTTTAACTAAAAAGCCTCCGTGGTGCTGAAACCAGCGGGGTTAGAGGTGGAGAGGAAGGAGAGAGAGCAGAGAGAAGGCAGGTGTTCACACTGCAACAAGCCTCTCACAAAGGAAGAAAAAAAGTACTAAAATCAGGTGGATTTTGCTTCAAAGTATCAAAATTATCTGCCAATGGAACAATAAAATGTGTCTTGTCAAGACTTTACAAAACCAGTAAAAATATCTAATCTAATTAACCACAAATACCTTAGAATTAGTGTATTCTAACTGATAATGAGTGACTTTTTTATTGTTGTTGTTAAATGTTTCATGTTAAATGTTTAAATATCAAGTGTCAGTTTAATGTAGTTAATAACATACACACTACACAACAATACACACTTCTATTGGTTCATTGATCATAAAACTATTGATTCATCTGGCTGCTTGTTTTAATATGTGAAGAGGTCAAATTATGTCAAAGTTATGATTTCTCAGTGATGCTTGAAATATCAGTTTTATAGTTGTAAGTGTTGGTGAAACAGCTTTGTAACTGTTGATATTCTAGTTTCCAGCATGTATTTACTCAGTATAGGTGATAAAATCTCAGTAACAAGCTGTAATATCTGATTTAGATCATTAAGGACCAAAACACTAAAAACAAGTCAAACAGTCGAACATTTTCTGTCTTTTTTTTTAGTAATTTTGTGTCTTTTTTTAGTAATTTTGTGTCTTTTTAGCGTAATTTTGTGTCTTTTCTGGTCATTTTGTCTCTTTTTGTGTCTATGTTTAGTCATTTCGTGTCTTTTTTGATCAGTTGTGTCTGTTGTTGTGTCTTTTTTTAGCAATTTTGTGTCTTTTTTGGTTATTGTGTTTCTTTTTTTCATTATTTTGTGTATTTTCTGGTCATTCTGTGTCTTTTTTTTGTCATTTTGTGTCTTTTTTTGTCATTTGTGTCTGTTGTGTCTTTTTTATCTATTTTGTGTCTTTTTTTTAGTCATTTTGTGTCTTTTTATGTCTTGTAAGTCTCGTTAGTGTTGCTGAAACAGCCTTGTAACTGTTGATATTCTAGTTTCCAGCATGTATTTACTCAGTATAGGTGATAAAATCTCTGTAACAAGCTGTAATATCTGATTTAGATCATTAAGGACCAAAACACTGAAAACAAGTGAAACAGTCTAAAATAAAAACTGCTGACTAAGAAGAACTATCTGATCAGACAGAAATAAACAGATATCCTCTTGATCTGACATTGATCTGACATATTTAATCTGACTTATATTTCAGTTTTTGCGCTAGTGTTTGATGTCTGTGGCACTTCTGTCTGAGCAGATAACAACTTTTGAACAATGGCATTATAATGCAGTAATTCAGCAGAAATGAAGCGGCTCCATTCATCATGTTGCTTGGCAGCGCGTTGCTGCAACGTGTTCCCCGAGCTGCAACACACAGAAGCATGGTTCCACTTGGAGAGGAATGATAATGAGAAAACAGTCATGATGGGTAAAATCCATTTCCCCTTTTCAACACAAGTGATATGCAATCACCAAAAATACATCTCTGCATTTATCACATCAAACAGGGTTCTACAGGCCCAATACTTCAGTGGCAGTTTCTCTACACTGTAAAAAATGTCTGTAGATTTTAGGGTGAAAACTGTTAAACCATGACAGTAAAAGACGTAAAATGATAAATGAGTTAATTCAGTTTCAGTAACAATGAAACACTGTAAATGTTTATATTAGCCTACAGTTCTGTAAAATAATCTGTAATATGCATTTAACGTAATATATATATATACATTTTCTCACTGTTAAATGTACTAAACACCATATCTCTAACAGAAATATACTGTAATATTTAATGGTAAAATCTTTAATTTATGCAGCATTCATAAAGTATTTTCTTGTCAATTATATGGCAGAACAGCGTTTATTTTGATGGGAAAACGTTTTATTTATGCGGTAAAATATGGAATAAAATGTCGATTTTTGTCAAAAATGGTAAAACTTTAAAATGCTTAAAATGTTGTTTCAACTATAATATCATATTAATAATAGTGTCCATGCTGCGAGATAATTTTATGTCACGACAACAAAGATGATGGAGTTAACTCAAATGAATCTCGCTTTTTGACTCAATATTTTAAGTTAAAATTACTTTTTGCACAAAAGAATTATGAAAACAAACAAGCATCATTGTGTTCTACAGTGTGTAAACACACCTGTATTATTATTATTATTATTATTGTTATTTAGTGGTTGTTTAGTTTATAAAGATCCTGTCAGAGTCCTGCTCCGTCCTCCTGGTGTCCACATGTCTCCTCCATTTGAAGCTGCTCCATAGCTTCATCCCTCCATCTCCTCTTCCTCTCTCCCTCCTCTTCCTCTCCCTCCTCCTCTTCCTCCTCTTCCTCTCTCCCTCCTCTTCCTCCTCTCCCTCCTCTTCCTCTCCCTCCTCTTCCTCCCTGTTCCTGGTGAAGCAGCCTCCAGCTGTGTGCAGCTGCTCTTCGGGTCTGACGCCATGTTGGAACCTCTCTGTTTACCACATCATATTTACTATAGCCATGTTTGGTATTTTCTTAGCACAACTTCAGCGTGATGTGACAAAAAAAAAAAAATCACTTTAACCCACTTTATTAACCCTTTGGGGTTTGGGGCAATTTTGATGGTTTTGACTATTTTTCATTCTGTCTCTATAAGCCACTTAAAAAATGTTGGTTTAATTTTTTCAACACAAGCTCACCTGATTATTATTTTGTCACTCTGACTTACTGGATCAACTTTTTCAACACCAAAAAAATCACATAAAAAAGTTACAAAAAAGATACATGAAAAACACATAAAAACTCAAAAAAAGGCAAAAAAAGACAAAAAATACACAAACACAAACTAAAACCACAAAAAATGGCAAAAAACACAGAAAAAACACAAAAAACACACAAAAAAATACAAAAACATACAGAAAAAAACACATAAAAACTCAAAAAAACACAGAAAAATTAAAAAATTAAAAATACACAAAAACAATAAAAACACAAAAAATGGCAAAAAAACACACAAAACACACACAAAAAAATTACAAAAACACATAAAAACTGAAAAAAACACAAAAAAACAAAAAGTACACACAAACACTAAAAACACAAAAAATGGCAAAAAAACATAGAAAAAACACAAAAAACACAGAGACAACACAAAAAACACGCAAAAAACATTAAGCACAAAAGATTGCATAAAATGCTGAATGCACACTGCAAAATTCAATAAAATCTCTGCAAACACTTGCAGTAATATCATGTTACACTTGGTCGAGGTGGTTTTTACCTTTGCTGAAACAGAGTTGATGCACTAAATGTGAGATGGAAACTTGTGGAAAAGCCAAAACTTTAGGGAAGCTGACAGCAGGAAACATGCTGCTGAAGGTTTCTACGTTGCAACGCTCCGCAGCTATGATGACTCCAGAGGGTGAAGCTTTAACCCCGCGGTGTCCGGCTGTGTGAGTGTCACCAGCATCAGAAAGTTCACTTCCTGGGTTCAGAGTTCTCTGATGAAGAACCGGGACATGGTGAGTTAATTATCTGTGTTGAGTGTTTCTGTGTCTGGAGGCTGAGACCTCCAGAGATCAACACACCGAGCAGGAACACACAAAGAGTCTGAGATGTACACATGGAGACTACACCAAGCTGTCACAATACACACACACACACACACACACACACACACACACAGATAGATGGATGGATGTTGGCTGTGTTGTCTATGGAACAGAAGCACAAACTGACTCTTCAATCATTTTATTACCACAGTAACATGCAGTAGTGTAGTCTGTGTGATAGCAGGTATTCTCTCTATACGCAGTGGAAAAGAGGAGTGATTTATTTATTTTAGTGGTTTATTCTGTGTGATACGCCGCTATACGCCTTATATACTCGCTAGATTGTTTTTTCATATTTCCACTCCAGTAACAACATCATTTAGTGACAGTTTTCACATGTTGATTAATTCATTAAACCATCTCAGTCTGTGTTTTACATGATGTTTAGACCTCTGAGGCTTCCGTTGATGGAAACAGCAACAGGTTTATTTTTTTGAGAGTGAATTACAACACTTTTACAATTACAGACAATTTTTCAGTGTTTTCTGAAGCCACTGAACCCAGAGACGCTTCTGGAGACACTGCAGAAAAAACAGCAGAAAAAACAACCAGCCAGATGAAGATGAAGCTTCTCTAGATAATAATAATAATAATAATAACAATAATAATAACTAGAAAATTTCCTCTGGGTAAATTCTGAAAGGGCCACGGGGGCTACTGCCGGTGTGTGTACACTATGATGAGATTCTTCAGAGATTTATAACTATGCCCTTTAACCTCAAATTGTGTGTGTGTGTGTGTGTGTGTGTGTGTGTGTGTATCTGTAACTGTAATCACATCAAAGATCAAAGGCAATCAGATCAAAGCAATCAACAGAATTAACTGACACCTGTTAATGTCCCAGAACATTGACAGGTGGAATTTCTGGCCTCGAACAGAAAGCATTTTTGGCAAAACCATAATACCTATCATTGATCCGACTTCACTTTGAGCGTCCTGAGTTCTTCCTGAACGGCTACATATGATTTTTTTTCAGAAAATTGAAAAAGTAGCTTTGTTAGAGCAATCTAAAAAAACTGTTCCATCTCCCTTTTTCAGAAATCTTCCTGCGTTTTTAATATGGGAGCCAATGAGGCTGTTGGTGGTGTTGGTGGATCATCTGTGCGTCCTACGCCCAAACTATAACTCTGACAGCTTTACCAGTACAGAGGATTGTGAGGGAGAAGACTAATTTTCCTACGTTTCTATGTATAAATTATTTCTGTAGAGTGGAATTTGCGGCCTGGAGCGCAGTTTTCAAATTTATTTTTTGACAGTTTTACCTCTCCCTCTACACTCTGGTGATGATGTCACACACTGTGACACGAACATTCCGTGCAATACACACCCATTATAATCTCAGAATTTCTCCAAAAATGATCATGGTCATTGAACAGGGATTGATAAAAAATTATATGACCTATCGAAACGTGGATTAATACACTGATACACAAGACTTGTGTCTACTGTTTAAAGTTTAAATGGAGTCTCTAGGTGAAATTATGCCGGAGAAGTAGACGTTTAAAAATCTCCAATTATTGTTCTTTTTCACTCATTTTCTCAAATTCATATTCTGTAGAGAAAAGTAATAGCACACCTACAGCTACTGCTGTATGGGACCAGTGCTCGGTGCGATTGTCCCGTGGCCCTAATAATATATCCCCTAGAACAGGGGTCTCAAATGTGGCCCGCGGGCCAATTGTGGCCCTCGTGATGATATTTTGTGGCCCCCACCTTGATATGAAAATTTAATGTGAGTTTTATATGAATGGCACTTTACCGTGTTGTGTGTGGAAGGTCTGTGTGTGTCTTTTTAAAATAATTTTATGTCTTTTTTGGGTCATTTTGTGTCTTTTTAAAAATAATTGTGTGTCTTTTTTGGTCATTTTGTTTCTTTTTTTGAGTAATTTAGTGTTTTTTTCAGTCATTTTGTCTCTTTTTTGTAATTTTGCGTATTTTTTTGTAATTTTGTGTCTTTTTTATAATTTTGTGTCTTTTTTTAGTAATTTAGGTTTTTGTCTGTAATTTTGTGTCTTTTTTGGTCGTTCTGTGTCTCTTTTGGTAATTTTGTGTCTTTTTTGGGTCATTTTCTGTCTTTTTTTAGTAATTTTTTGTCTTTTTTTGGTCATTTTGTGTCTTTTTAGAAATAATTTTGTGTCTTTTTTGGTCATTTTGTTTCTTTTTTTGAGTAATTTAATGTTTTTTTCAGTCATTTTGTCTCTTTTTTGTAATTTTGTGTATTTTTTTTTTGTAATTTTGTGTATTTTTTGGTCATTTTGTCTCTTTTTAGTAATTTTGTGTCTTTTTTTGGTCATTTTGATACTGCCTCCAGCGGCCCCGGTAATTTGAGTTTGAGACCCCTGCCCTAGAAGGAGCCCGACGTTGAATCCCATTCACTAATGCATATCCTCCAGTCTACATGTTGTTGAGAGCATTCTGACAGACTGGTTTAGTGTTATCAACATGTTAGGATGCAGCATCAGACACAAGGTGGTGATGGTGTTTATGACGTGTTGCTCCAACATGGTTGTTGTTGTTGATGTGTTGTTCTGGGACGGGAGACGAGTATAGACAGTATACACACTGATGCAGTGTTATCATCACAGCACACACACACACACACACACTCAGGTCCCAGGACTCGGTGCTCAGTCCTCGTGTCACTTTAACAAATGTTGCCATCACAAAGAGAAGGAGTGTTTTGATCCAGAGAGACTCGATCAGAGACTCGAGTGTCGATGAACTTGCAACAGAAACTGTGTTTGTGTTTGTTAAAAGTTCATCAGAAGTTTAAAAATCACCCTCAGGATTTTTGCATGTCAGCACCAGATTAAGACAACATTTCTGCATGTCTGACTTTATTTATTTATTTTCTGCTCTGGTTGTGTTCCCACCGCTCCGTCCATGAAGAACATGACAACAAACACATCTCAGCTGTATGAGGTGATGTGGAGCTAAACAAGCTAACAACACATCAATCCTCCACAATTAACGTTCTATATTTACAGTATTATAACCTCGTTTTGTGGTTTCAGCTGTTCTCACGCTGGGAAATCTAAGAATCTGTCCAAAGAAAGCTCATTATACCAGACCTCGTCACCTCTTCAACCCACTCTGCTCACTAACAAGAGGACATCTAGTTTATAGCTTCTCAAAAAAAAGCTGTTTAGTCTAAAAACCAGATCAAACAGTAAATCTGAGGGAAATGATCTTGCTGCATGGACAGATAATTTACCTTGACAAGATTTATTAAATTAAGATTATTAAATCTAGAAATAAGCAAAAAAAAAAAAACGATAACTAACTGAAACTGTATTTTGTGGTTCCAAAGCTAACTCAAACTAACTAAAATTATAGTGAAAATGTCCTTCGTTTTCGTCTTTGTCAACTTTTTTCCTCCGTAAACCTTTTTGGTTGATATGAAATCTATTTCATCTATCTGGTTTTATGACTTAATAAACTTATTGGGGCTGAGATGGATCAGACAAAGGAAATAAAGGAAACATTTATTGTGACCTTACTGAATCTGGACCCAACAAATACCCCATTACAAAACAACTACAACTAATAGAAACTAAACTACAACTAACTACAACTAATAAAAACTAAACTACAACTAATAAAAACTAAACTAAAACTAATAAAAACTTAACTACAACTAATAAAAACTAAACTACATCTAATAAAAACTAAACTACAACTAATCAAAAATAAACTAAAACTAATAGAAACTAACACTAAAACTAATAAAAAAAATTCTCAAAAGTACTAGAAAAAAAACTGAAAAATTTACAAGAAAAAAGTGGCGAGTTTATGAGAAAAAGTGACAAATTTAAAGAAATAAATTGTCAAATTTACGAGAAAAAAATGACAAATTTTTAAAAAAAATTTCAAATTTACGAGAAAAAAGTGACAAATTTAAAGAGAAAAAGTGACAAATTTACAAGAAAAAAGTGACAAATTCAAAGAAAATTTGTCAAATTTACAAAAAAGTGACATTTTACAAGAAAAAACTGACGAACTTACGAGAAAAAAGTGATATATTTAAAGAAAAAAAGTTACAAATTTGATAAAAACTAAACTAAAACTAGAAAATTCACTCTATAAACTCATTAACACTAACTGAATTTGAAAACAACAAATGCACAAGAAATTAAAACTAAAACCAATGAAAAATCCCAACCTTGGTTTGAACCTCAGTATTATCTACTGAACCAACCCATGTTACCACCAGCTGTAAACCATCAACAGAAAACAGAAAACATTGCACAATGAACAACAGAAGTAAGATTAAAATGGTAAAATGATAACGTGCAAGCTTTAGTTCTGTTATTATGGATATTTATTTTGAAACCAGCCTGGACAGAATATAATAAGACCACTGCATGCTTTGTTTTCTGGACAGTGATTCAATCGTGCCTTCTACTTTCCTATTTATAAAAAACAGCTGTTTTTTTTTGGTGGAACCAACTTTTCATGGCCAAACCAATTTAGTTTTGGTTAAAATGTTCAGAAGAATTCAAAGTTTGGTTAGTGAAGCGGAATGAACCCAACCAGCTCCATGTTAAATATGTTCCATGGGTAAATAAAGACTCAGTGAACCCAGAGCTCTACTTATTGTTCACACAGATGATTCAAACAGTAAAATGCACATAAAAAAGTTATAAATGTTGACATAACCACTAATCTATACTGTCCTACAAAGACTAAATGCAGCAACTAGCAAAGAGTTAAACTGAGAAAAACTGCTTTAAAGTTTTTTTTTTTTAACATTTTTTTTAACTGGCCAGCCAAATGTGTTATATGTAGATAAGTAATAGTAATAATTAATAAAGTAAAGTAATAATAAAGTAATAAGATAAATATGACATTTCTACTGATGATGTGAAATTTATGCTAAAAAATCATGATGATTTATTTGACCTTTGACCCCAGAAACCTAGTTCCTGTCTCTGGTTTTGCTGTAAAAGGTTCTAATAGTGATGATAAACAGAGAGCAGGAACTATAATGTTGTTGTCTTCTTTCAGCTTTTATATTTAGTTTTCAGCTGAATAAACATTTTCACATTGATTTCTTTATATTATCAGTGTATTTAAAAGTGTTTAACAACTCTATTCAAAGATTTGTGTTTTTTAGACTTAATATTATGAAGAAATGTTATATTTTAGTCTTAATATCATTTTATCTCACTTTTTTACTTCATCACTATCTAGATAATAATTTCCCTTTAAAATAAAGTTATAATTTCTATTATTTTTATGTTTAAATTAGTATATATATCCAAAGCAGACTGTGGTAAGTGCAATTACTGCTTGGTTTTGAGTTGATTTTGTGGCTTTTACATAATTATTTATCTGAAATAAAACAAAATTGAAACCTAAAACTTTGTCACAAGATAAAACAGACATCAAGGAGTTCATTTATAGTTATAACTCAATTTTGTTCAAAGGAATCATTTTTACTTACAGTATCTCCATGGCCACCAGATATACAGCAACTTTATGCAATTTGCTGATCAATTATTAATCAAATGCAATATGATCTTAGTTACTGATCTGTGGTTTTAGAGAAGATTCAAACACATTTCTTCTATAGCTTGAATTTAAATAATTGATGGTATTTAGTTGTGGTTAAATATTCATAAATTTGACCAATGAAAACACATTTTAAATGACCATAAACCTTAAAGAGCTGCTCTGGAGCCCAGGAGGCTTTATGAAGATGACTGTAATGATACCTGAAGAGTTTTATTATCACTCTGTGTGTTATTATTAATGTTTGTAGTGCAGCTGTAGCTGTTGTTGACTCCTCTGTTCGTCCCGTGGATGATTGATTCTCCATCAGTCTGACTGATGCTGAGGGACTGTTGGTCCTCTGATGTCATTATCTCTGTCACTCTCGTTATTAATTTGCAAACCAAAAAAAAAAAAATCTGTTTTCTCAATATTTGTTTCCAAAACAAAAATGAAAAAATGGAAAACGACTCGTTTTTTTTCTTTGATTAACAAGCGTGCTGACGATCGCACTATTTTTTATTTTTTTATTTACCTCCTCGTCTGGTCCTGTCTGCTCACCGCGGCCACTAGCTGCTGCCCTCTTCCGCCCCGGCGCAGAGACGAACAGCCCGGCTCTGGGCCTGCTAGCCGCCAGCTGCTATCTCTGCAATGTCTCTACCCGGGCTTGGCCTTCGTCTGCCTCCAGATTGGACCTTCCGTACTCCGTTTGCTCTCTCCATTCTTCTGTAGACCAGTCATTAGCAGCTAGCAGCTAGCTGCTAGATCTCTGGTCCTCCGCTAATACTCCGCTCTTCAACTCAGGAATATTACCTGCCACTTTACTCCAAACTGCCTCGCTGAAATTAAATCCCTCTGACTCCTGCGTCATCCTCGATATGTGCACAGAGCAGCCCGACTCAACTTTGTTTATTCCAACCATGCCACGCCCACAATACTGTCTGACCGGTGCTGCGCCGCACAGCTACAACGTCATCACAACAAATCACATGTGCACTTGCAACCTTTTTTTTTCCCTCCTCCGTGCACTTGCAACCTGAGAGCGCTCCTCTGCATTCTTTGATAGAGGTAACCTCACCTAGCGGTAACCTCGGCTAACAACAGAAACACAGAGCTAATGGAAAAAAGGGCAAATCGTCAGGGAGACGAGATGCTGAATATCTCAAAAAGACGAAGAGAGGGTACCATGAAAGTCACATTGAGTTCGGCTTCATAGAAGCAATGGACAATGGGGGGTCGCCAAAGTTTATAATGGTAAAAATGTGGCTCCCTCAAGAAAAAGGTTGGGAACCACTGGTATAGGCTACTGTTCTCTTTCTACACCCAGGCATGGTTCACATTTATCTTAGTCGTTATCCGTTTTTAATTTTTTTGTTTTTTGATTTTTGTTTTACACATGAATAAGGGATTATACATATATTTATACATATATTAGTTCCCAGGACCCCTCTACTTCTCTCCTCCTCCTTCAGTCAATTCTGCTTTATTGGCATCACATGTAATGTCTGTAGTCTTCATTAAGATCATTTTATAGACATTAAGAGCTGATTGGTGTCTATGAACCAGCAGTAAACAGGCTCCGTTCCCTCTCAGCAGCAGACTGGTTCCATGTTGACTCCTCCTTCTCTATCAGAGCTGGTGTTTCCTCTGCTGTCTCACTCTTTGCATCATTCCCATGAATTCATTTCTCACAGCTGACTGAGATATAAAGTCTCTGTTTTGGAACAAGATTGCCTTTTGTTTACTTCACATCCAGCTCCTGCACATTTGGCAAAAAAAAAAAAAAAAGGGATTTAGAGGTTAGAGAAGTAAATCTGAAAGCATCCAGTTTTATTTTCTTCAGCATTCCTCAAATAATAATGTAAACAAGAGATGACAGATTCTGTGTGTTCTGACTGATGCAACAGGAAAAGGTTCTTGCATCGGTGGTGGACTGGAGCAGCACAGTCTGCTGTTTAGGAAACATTTAAGGCTTTTTTATATTCAGATAATATATATATATATATATATATATATATATAATGTAAATGCCCAAAATTTTGCATTGAAATGAATGGGACGGCCAGAAAAAAATGAGCGAAAAAGAACAATAATTGGAGATTTTTAAACGTCTACTTCTCCGGCATAATTTCACCTAGAGACTCCATTTAAACTTTAAACAGTAGACACAAGTCTTGTGTATCGGTGTAGTAATCCACGTTTCGATAGGTCATATAGTTTTTTATCAATCCCTGTTCAATGACCATGATCATTTTGGAGAAATTCTGAGATTATAATGGGTGTGTATTGCACGGAATGTTCGTGTCACAGTGTGTGACATCATCACCAGAGTGTAGAGGGAGAGAAGAAACTGTCAAAAAATAAATTTGAAAACTGCGCTCCAGGCCGCAAATTCCACTCTACAGAAATAATTTATACATAGAAACGTAGGAAAATTAGTCTTCTCCCTCACAATCCTCTGGTAAAGCTGTCAGAGTTATAGTTTGGCCGTAGGACGCACAGATGATCCACCAACACCACCAACAGCCTCATTGGCTCCCATATTAAAAACACAGGAAGATTTCTGAAAAAGGGAGATGGAACAGTTTTTTTAGATCGCTCTAACAAAGCTATTTTTTCATTTTTCTTAAAAAAAATCATATGTAGACGTTCAGGAAGAACTCAGGACGCTCAAAGTGAAGTCGGATCAATGATAGGTATTATGGTTTTGCCAAAAATGCTTTCTGTTCAAGGCCAGAAATTTCACTCTGCCCACCTCTGGCTGCTGTCACTGAGCCGGAACAGGTGTCAGTTAATTCTGTTGATTGCTTTGATCTGATTGCCTTTGATCTTTGATGTGATTACAGTTACAGATACACACACACACACACACACACACACACACACACAGACATTTTGAGGTTAAAGGGCATAGTTATTCATCTCTGAAGAATCTCATCATAGTGTACACACACCAGCAGTAGCCCCCGTGGCCCTTTCAGAATTTCCCCAGAGGACATTTTCTAGTTATTGTTATTATTATTATTAGTAGTAGTAATATTACTATACTCCAAGCTTTTTGATCAAGCTTTGATATCTCCCTCTCTGAGAGGAAACATGTCAGTCGTTTCCAGTCTCCTTTCAAACCGTCTCTTCTTCTTCTTCTTTATTTATTTGACGTGGTTACATTGAGGAGCTAACGGCTGTACTGGATGATATTTTAAAGGCGTTCATCTCATCATTCCCACTTCCACCAGTGTCTTTCAGCTGAGTCAAGATGCTGCGACTCACAACTGATGGAGCTGAATGTTTCTGATCATCTGATTCATTAGTTCACCACTTCCCCTCGTTTCAACACACAATGATCGCCATGTAACCTCTGCTGGGGAAGCTTCCTGCTGACGGCTGGTGATTAGTCTGTGACTGTATGAGAGGGAGAGAGAGTGTGTGTGTGTGTGTGTGTGTGTGTGTGTGTGTGTGTGTGTGTGTAGTGGTCGACACTGAGGATATTTTTTCTTTTATACACTTCTTCAGTGGTGATAGAAGCCTGACTTGGCTGGGTGAAAGCATAAAAGAAGACTTTCAGTGAACCTTTCTCCACGAACTCACACACACACACACACACACACACGCACACACACACATTCTTGTACTTCTATCTCTGTGAGGACCCTCATTGTAACAGTGAATTCCCTTGCAAGGTTATAATAGTTTGGGATTTTTCATTAGTTTTAGTTTTAATTTTGTTGTGAATTTTTGTTTTCAAATCCAGTTAGTTTTAATGAGTTTTTAGAGTGAGTTTGCTAGTTTTAGTTTAGTTTTTATTAGTTGTAGTGTTTTGTAATGGGGTATTTGTTGGGTGGGAGATTAAAAGAGGTCACAGTAAATTTTGCCTTTATTTCCTTTGTCTGATCCATCTTCATTATGTATGAAAAAAGTTGACAAAGATGAAAACGAAGGACATTTTCACTATAATTTTAGTTAATTTTGTAACCACACAATACAGTTTCAGTTAATTATCATTATCAAGTGACCTTTAACCCTTAAAACAAAGTCTGAAATCTAAAAAAAAAGCCTTTATAGAAGTGAGGACCGGCCGAAATGTCCTCACTTTGCAAAAATGTCCTCACTCTGTTGGTTATAAACGTGTTCCGGTCCTCACTATGTAGGAAGTACAAGAACACACACACACACACAGACACACACACAGACCCAGCGCCTGGTCCTGTTTAAAGGCTGCTCCGCTCAGTGGTTTGCCGGTGAACTCTGGTATTAATTGCGAGCTGGATAATCTGCTTTATCAGGAGCAGACTGCAGAGTTCATGTGATGTAAACTTTCTTTTAAATGTTTCCAAATTGGCTTTAATACGACGGTGCAGAAAGAATCCAGGATGTTGTTACGATATTTGAGACGGCGACCACAGCCACAGTCAGTTTTGAGTTTTTCTAACTTTAAAGTGTTGACTTTGGAGTTCTTCAAGTAACAAGTAGCATGAAGTTGTTTTACTGTCAAATAATGTTTTCACATCAGAGGTTTAGAGCAGAAGATCAGGTCAAGACTTTGACTTTGTTTCAACCAACAGGCACCAAAAAACATAACTGAAACTGTATTTTGTGGTTCCAAAACTAACTAAAACTAACTAAAATGATAGTGAAAATGTCCTTCGTTTTTTTCTTTGTCAACTTTTTTCATCCGTAAACCTTCTTGGTTTATATGAAATCTATTTCATCTATCTGGTTTTATGACTTAATAAACTTATTGGGGCTTAATAAAAACTAAACTACAACTAATAAAAACTAAACTACAACTAATAAAAACTAAACTACAACTAATTTAAAAAAAAATCAAATTTACAAGAAAAAAGTGAAACATTTAAAGAAAAAAGTGATAAATTAGAAGAAAAAAAGTGACAAATATACAAGAAAAAAAAGTGACAAATTTGAAGAAAAAAGTGACAAATTTACAACAAAAAAGTGACAAATTTAAAAACTAAACTAAAACTAAGCATTTTCCAAAAACTAAAAACTAAACTAAAACTATCAAACTCACTCTAGAAACCAACTAAAACTAACTGAATTTGAAAACAAAAAATCACAACGAAATTAAAACTAAAACTAATTGTAAATCCAAACTATTCTAACGTTGGTTGGAAGACTATCTATAAACTGTGAAATGGTCCCTTCAGTCCTGCTGCAGTATCTTCTGTAATCTGAATTCTATTAAAATACCACATCATGCTTTCAATTTACTGGCTGTGTATAACAACAGCAGCGCTGCTGGGCCTCAGGCTGCTGTCTGACTCAGAGGAACCGAGAGGAGAACCAGACCAGCTACTGCAGTTCTCTGGGTTCAAGCTGGATTAGAAACAAGAAACAAAGGTAAGAACAGTCAAGTTATCTGCACAGAATCTGGAAAATATTTTTGTAGAGAAAAGATAGAGTGTATAAAATGGAATTAGGAAGAACTAATACAGAATAACTGAATGCAAACAGACAAAATGGTGAAAATAAGTTTGAACTGAACTGAATAAAACACATTTGGAAGTTTGAGAAGAGAAACCAGGAAAATATGTCATCTCATCATTTATTCATTTTACACAACATGTCATCTAACCGTCCTGCTGCAGCTCTGAGAGAAACTAACACATCATTCATCAAATAGCTACGATGTAAAATATTTCTCTGGTTAGCTGTTCGAAGAGTTGTTGGATTGATTTCTCTATTCAGTAATGTTAATACACACAATTATGACTATGAACTTTAACAAGTTCTGTGTTTATGAGTCAACCTCAACTCATCATCTGCATCTAATCATCTGCAACCACTAATAATATATTAGTGGGGAAGCAGAGATTAATACAGGGATTCCCAAAGTGTGGTGCGTGGACCCCTGTAGGGACCTTTTCTTCTTCCTCTTCCGGATGCAATTTCATCCCACTACAAAATACGAATTTTTCGCGACGTAAGGTTTTTAAACGTCTACTTCTCCGGCATAATTTCACCTAGAGACTCCATTTAAACTTTAAACAGTAGACACAAGTCTTGTGTATCGGTGTATTAATCCACGTTTCGATAGGTCATATAGTTTTTTATCAATCCCTGTTCAATGACCATGATCATTTTTGGAGAAATTCTGAGATTATAATGGGTGTGTATTGCACGGAATGTTCGTGTCACAGTGTGTGACATCATCGCCAGAGTGTAGAGGGAGAGAAAAAACTGTCAAAAAATAAATTTGAAAACTGCGCTCCAGGCCGCAAATTCCACTCTACAGAAATAATTTATACATAGAAACGTAGGAAAATTAGTCTTCTCCCTCACAATCCTCTGGTAAAGCTGTCAGAGTTATAGTTTGGGCGTAGGACGCACAGATGATCCACCAACACCACCAACAGCCTCATTGGCTCCCATATTAAAAACGCAGGTAGATTTCTGAAAAAAGGGAGATGTAACAGTTTTTTAGATCGCTCTAACAAAGCTATTTTTTCATTTTTTTCACAAAAAACATATGTAGACGTTCAGGAAGAACTCAGGACGCTCAAAGTGAAGTCGGATCAATGATAGGTATTATGGTTTTGCCAAAAATGCTTTCTGTTCGAGGCCAGAAATTCCTGTTCCAGAACATTCTACAGCTGCAGTTAATTCTGTTGATTGCTCTGCTCTGATTGGTCGACCACAAAACCTTTGATGCTTTGATGTGATTACAGTTACAGATACACACACACACACACATGCGCGTGTAAGCGCGCACACTCCAGATACACATGCTTCACACACACACACACACACACACACACACACACACACACACACACATTTTGAGGTTAAAGGTCATAGGTTGCTGTATAAATAAATACTTGTAAAGGAATGCTTGTTGTAGGTGTGCTCCTTGTATATTATATAGTATCATAACATTACTAGTATTAATTGTTATAAATCTCTGAAGAATCTCATCATAGTGTACACACACCGGCAGTAGCCCCCGTGGCCCTTTCACTATTTACCCAGAGGACATTTTCTAGTTGTTATTATGTTATTTTCTTTCTTTTAAAACTGTGCCAAATAATACAAATCAAATCAAAAACAGCAAATAATCAAATCTGTCATGCAACAAATCATCATAAAATGACATTTGGTGACAGTAAATGCACCAGAAAGCTGCTGAACTGGATCAAACACATAACTACCAGATATCAACAGTTTACAAGGATGAATGTTCTGCTTTAAACAGAAATATTTCTGTTATTTTGAGGAGCAGCAGCAGCAGCAACCTGTCTGATTGTGATTCCAGCCCACATTATGTTTGATATATGAGGAGGCATAATATTCCTGATGGCGGAGTAATTAGGAGACATATATTCTCCGCTGCAAAGTGACGCCAGGATCATTACCGCCTCTCGCCGTGATGAATCTTTCATGAGACTTAGTGGTTATGAATATATTTGTCCGCATTTTGTATGTACATATTAAAATTATGGAAAGTTCCACTGAGAGGTTGTTTGAGAACATTTAGATTCAAGTTGCTGTCCACTCATTGCTAACAGCTGTGGTATTAGGAAGCTGCCAGAAATAAATAAATAAACACAAGGGATAATTAATAAATAGATAAATTACAGAGAGTGGTTTTCACGGCAGTATGTTTTCTATTATAATATTCATCAATGCTATTATTGTTGCTGATGGATTCTGGAGAAAACTCTGAATCCCTGAATGATTTTCTACACTGAAAGAAAATAGTTTTTTGGCCCTGTAATTATTATTTCAGTCATCTATATACATTTTAGCCCCAAAAATAAGCAAAATGACCAAAAGAAGACACAAAATGACAAAAAAAAGACACAAAATGATCAAAAAAAGACACAAAATGAAAAAAAAAAGACACAAAATGACAAAAAAAGACACAAAATGATCAAAAAAAAGACACAAAATGACAAAAAAGACACAAAATGATCAAAAAAAGCCACAAAATGACCAAAAGAAGACACAAAATGACCCAAAAAAAAGACACAAAATGACCAAAAGGAGACACAAAATGACACAAAAAAAGACACAAAATGATTAAAAAAAAAGACACAAAATGACAAAAAAAAAGACACAAAATGATCAAAAAAAGACACAAAATGACCAAAAAAAAAGACACAAAATGATCAAAAAAAGACACAAAATGATCAAAAAAAGACCCACAATGACCAAAAAAAAATCTATATAAATTTTGCAATGAAATACAAATTCAGTGCTTTTACTTTGAAACATCAGTTTTTCATGTGGTGCATTACTTAGTGATTGTTTGTTATTATGTGTCTCAGTTTTAATGTAAATTGAATCATTGGTTCCAGTAATATTCACTAAACCAGTTCATTGGCTTCTTTAGTTCATATTTACAAGTCAAATGTAATTGACAGACATCAGTGAATCTGATATTTACTTGTGTATTTTCATAAAAATGAAGTGGTTCTATTAAATAAATATGACTCAGAAACAGCCTGAGTAAAGACTACAAACACTTTCTGAGTAGAAAAACATGCCGAGCTTTTTTAACTAAATGTCACTCCAGTTTTTTTCAGTGTATCTTTGTATTATTGGCAGACGTGGTCAGCTGCTGGCAGCTGAAAGTTTCCAGTGTTTGTGTGTGGACCTTCAGTACGTATCAGACTCCGGATCGGAGAGAAAGTCTGGTGGAAACGGAGAGTTTAAGGCCGAGCGCAGGCAGGAAATATAAAGTCCAATAATCCTCATGCAACAGATGTAAACTGAGCATAGACAAATGTAAACACAGACGACTCAGCGTTTCCCAAAATGTAATTCATCTCGCACACAAATGTGCCCACACACACTTCAACTGTGACATGTTTGATATGTAACATGGTGCAGGTGCAGCTTCTGACTGATGAGCTGGACGTGTTTCAGCTCCCTGACAGCTGTCTCTACTTCTGTTAACATGAAACTCTGACTTCTCTTTGTTCTTTCTCTTTTCTCTCCATCACACTTCTCTCTGGCACTTCTCTCTCTCTTCTCGTCTTTCTGCTCTGCTGAGTCTCTCTGGACTCAATCTTTCATCCCCAGGACCAGAGAGCCAACTCTCAAGATACAATAACCAGAATAAAAACTCAAAGTCCTCTAAAACAGTTAGTTCTTATAGACCTTTTAGACCAGGGTTGTCAAACTCAAATACACAGTGGGCCAAAATTTAAAACTTGGACAAAGTCGCGGGCCAACATTGATATTTATTGAAAAAATTTACCTAAACAAGTTTAAACGAAATGGAACGAGCAAAGCTTGATATAACTTAATATTGCAAACATGCAAAATCAAATATCAAATAAAACAAACAAACACATCAATGGCATTCATTTCTTAAATAAAATTTAAATAAAAATCGTATGTCCCTTTATTTTATATGCGGCCTTCTTTAAATTTAAATTTAACAGTAATCTTTTTCCACAGGCTAAAAATAAATGTAAGAATAAAATAACAATAATAAACCAAATGACTAATAATAATTTCCTTCAATGAATGTGCAGCCATTCAAGCCTTGGACTAGCAAGAAAAATAAAGACAACTTTAATTGTTGCTCAGTTTGCTCCACACTGATCTACTGTGTTCAAGCCAAAACACCAGCAGAGCATTCTGGGATTTGTAGTATTATTTGCGCTGTATAATACCGGCGGGCCAGCTCTGGTTGTCATTTGGTATTTCCTCACGGGCCAAATATAATTATACTGCGGGCCACATTTGGCCCACGGGCCAGAGTTTGACACATCTGTTTTAGAGTCTCAACCCTCAATCTAACATCATGTTGTCTCACTGAACAGAATCTCACAGTTCAGATCAGATAAACTCAGTTGATACGATGAATTCTGGACAAATAATGAAGCAGACAACAACTAAAACATCTCTTTGTCTGTGCATTTATATATATTTTTTATACTTTATTGTTACTTTTAATCCTAATAAGTCCTTTGCTATCAGTTTAAAGGTCCATTCTGACCTACTGAGTGTGTAACAGTCAGCTTCAAGCCAGAGACTCCTTGGAAAGTAACAACTTGATACTTTGGGATTTGTCAGAAAAGACACAAAATTACCCAAAAAAGAATCAAATTGACCACAAAATGATAAAAAAAAAAGACGCAAAATACACAAAAAAATTACGTAATATTAAGCAAAAAATGACTCAAATTGACCACAAAATGACCAAAAAAAAGACAACAAATGACTAAAAAAGACACAAAATGACCAAAAAAATTAAACAAAATGACCAAAAAAGACACAAAGTGACCAAAAAAGACACAAAATGACTAAAAAAGACACAAAGTGACCAAAAAAGACACCAAATTACTAAAAAAGATACAAAATGACCAAAAAAGACACAAAGTGACCAACAAAGACACAAAGTGACCAAAAAAAGACACCAAATGACTAAAAAAGACACAAAATGACCAAAAAAGACACAAAGTGACGAAAAAAAAAGACACCAAATGACCAAAAAAGACCCAAAATGACCAAAAAAAGACACAAAGTGACCAAAAAAGACACAAAGTGACCAAAAAAAGACACAAAATGACTAAAAAAGACACAAAGTGACCAAAAAAGACACCAAATTACTAAAAAAGATACAAAATGACCAAAAAAGACACAAAGTGACCAAAAAAGACACAAAGTGACCAAAAAAAGACACCAAATGACTAAAAAAGACACAAAATGACCAAAAAAGACACAAAGTGACAAAAAAAAGACACCAAATGACCAAAAAAGACCCAAAATGACCCAAAAAAGACAAAAAAATTACCAAAAATTGACAAAAAATGACCACAAAAAGACACAAATTGACCAAAAAAATTTACAAAATGGCCCAAAAAATTTACAAAATGACCAAAAAAAGAGTCAAAGTGACCAAAAAAAGACATTAAATGACCAAAAAGACTAAAACACATGAACAGTTTAACAGAGTGGAGACAGAGCTGACTTCCTAAATGATTTGCCGACCCCCAGAAATCATCTCGGGACCCCAGTCTGGGCCGGGACCCCCAGGTTGAGAGCGCTGCTCTAAGAGAACTTTGCTCCGGAGTGGACTGGGCGGAGTGGAACCAGTCTGGGCGGAGTGGAACCAGTCTGTGGTGGTTTCAGAAGGAAGCAGCTGCAGGCTGCCAGTGCCAGGATTACATTTCTATCTCTCTCATTGACAGAAAGTTCAACAATCCCCCCAGAGCCCCAGATATGATTAGCATGGACCCACACCATAATGGCTTTTACATGCAATTACGCCAAAGGGGGAATTACCCAGTGCATGCTGGGAATAATGGAGCTGGGGAACGAGACAATTGCTCGCTAATGTCTGTTGTTGTTGGCCGACCCGCTGGAAATTTGTTTATTATAAGGTTTTATATTCAGACTGGCTGCGTCTGCAGTAAATCATGTGATGGGTGTTCATGGAAAAAAAGAAAAGTTTTGGTTTTTTATTCAATTAATGACATGGAAGGTTTTAAGTGATTCTGGACGTGAGCTGCACTGACTGAACCCAAACAGCCAGTTAATGTGGAGATCTTTAGTTTAGTTTATTTTATTTTTTTGTTTATTATATATATATATTTTTGGGTGTATTCCTTGTCTGCGTGCTGTGCTATTTGTTTATTTTTTACCCTTTTCTGTGGTTTGTCACGTGAGTGTTTAATGTGGGAAATAAATAAAAAAAATAAAATAAAAAAATATGGAGATCTAAACATTTACACACACTGTTTCTGTCTCCAGTGAGAAGGAATAACTGGAACTAGGTGTGAACTCACACACAGAGAGACAGTTTGTGTGTTTGTGTGTGTGAGTCTGTTGTTTATTTGAATGAGCTCACACACACACACACACACACACAGATCTTGGCTGCTGCTCCTCTTAGTGGAGTGTGATCCTTCGGAGCTTCTGTTGTTGTTTCAGAGCATGAAAACACAAGCACATTGTCAAACTCTTCACTTTCACTGGTTCTGTTTTGTTCTGGAGTAAATTTAGAAAGAAAAAAGAATCCAGGAAACAAAAACAGCAGGTGCTTTTTCTCATTAAGGAACAAAAACAAGGAACAATAACTTTTACGCTTTTTCATTAAAAAAGAAAAAGTATTTTGGGTTTTTCAACCTTCACGTTCAACTTGACAAGCCAAGCAACTATTACTATACAGTATGCTATATATATATATATATATATATATATATATTTATAACTCTAACTTTTAACTCTATTTCTCTTACTTCTATCTTCTGTGGCATCTGACAGCAAAGTTAGATTTTCATTGTGTATATGACAATAAACTTTGAATTGAATTGAATTGAAAAAGACATCTAAACAAGATGTGTTACATGTATTTATGAGTTTTTTATTTTACCACACAAATAATAATAACAATAATAATAATGGTAATTATGATTAAAAAAATGATGTATTTCTTAAAGAAAACCTCACAGATATGATGATGTTTTCTGTAGAAATGATTCGTCAAAGATGAGAAAGAATAAAGCCTGTTCCATTCAGGATGTTCTGGTGAGCTGCTTTAAATCTGAATTTTAACAACAAAAAAACAAGTAAAGTGAGAAGGCTGAGGGGGAATAAAAGTGAACATGTTATTGAGAAGCGTCTGGCCTGCCAAGAGGGATGTTAGAAAAAGAACATCTTTCTTTGTGACTTAACTTGATTTCCAGAGTTTCCTGAGGCACCTTTGGGTGAAACCAGCAACAAAGAGAACAATAACTCTTTCTCCCAGACACAAAGCTTTGACTGGGACAATATTACAGCTGAGTCGAATATGGCTTCACAATATCAGCTGGAAGAGCTTTCCTAGTGGGTGTTCTACACACCCTGCAACAACACACACACACACACACACACACACACACACACACACACAGAAATAGCAACTGAAACCACATTTAATTCCCTATAATCCGATAAGCACACACACAGGAGCATAAATGGAAATAAATAACAAGAGACATTACAAACTAAAAACTATCATTTTATTATTATTTATATTATAATTATAATTATTATTATTTTATTGTTACTAAATCAGTGGGAGCAATATATAAATCTAAAACCTTATAGAGAGACTACACTGTAAAAAATGTTTTGTTTAATTTACGGTAAAATACCGGCAGCTGTGGTTGCCAGAATTTTACCGTAAATGTAAATTTAAATGTAGATACGATCAAAAACTGTAATTTAGACTGAATATTCCTGTTGTTTTTAGGGTAATTGTGTCTTTGTGACATTATGGTATGTCTCAATTAATTTTACATGAATTGTTTTACATTTTTACAGTAAAACTGTGTTTTCTAAAATTTTGTACTATTCCTTGATTTACGGTAATTTAAAGTGTCTGTTAGGGTGATATGCAATTTTTTATTTTACGCCCTATTTGTCATGCAATTTGACAGTGTTTTACTGTAATTTCTACAAATATTTTTTACAGTGTATATCAAGTTGACCATATTTATAACTATAACCTCCATAACGCTCCACTTCATTCGTCTTGTTTGGACAATAAAATAAAGCTGTTACCGCAGCAGGCCTCTCTCCCCCTGGATCAGCTCTCTCTGAGGTGTTGGGTAACTGAGTCAGCTCTGGTCCTGGTCCTGGTGTAAACAGACGGTCTGGCTCTGATGACTAACTCCTGATCTCATCCAGATAGAGGTCCAGACTGTCAGATCATCTTAACAAGCTCTACGGAGGAGAAACGCTCTGAAATATGCAGAGTGTAAATAAAAGCCCAGGTCCGGTTTCCTGGAAGAAGTTCTGTTTGGATAATCACCATCCAACCGTGTGAAGAGTGACAAGCTCTGATGTAGGACTCCATAATGTAGGACTCCATAATGTAGGACTCCATAATGTAGAACCCATAATGTAGGACTCTATAATGTAGGACTCTATAATGTAGGACTCCATAATGTAGGACTCTATAATGTAGGACTCCATAATGTAGGACTCTATAATGTATGACTCTATAATGTAGTACTCCATAATGTAGGACTCTATAATGTAGGACTCCATAATGTAGGACTCTATAATGTAGGACTCCATAATGTAGGACTCTATAATGTATGACTCTATAATGTAGTACTCCATAATGTAGGACTCCATAATGTAGGACTCTATAATGTAGGACTCTATAATGTAGGACTCCATAATGTAGGACTCTATAATGTAGGACTCCATAATGTAGTACCTCTCTCCACCCAGAGGGGGCAGTACCTGTCTCCACCCAGAGGGGACAGTACCTGTCTCCACCCAGAGGGGGCAGTACCTCTCTCTACCCAGAGGGGGCAGTACCTGTCTCCACCCAGAGGGGGCAGTACCTGTCTCCACCCGGAGGGGGCAGTACCTGTCTCCACCCAGAGGGGCAGTACCTGTGTCTCCACCCAGAGGGGCAGCACCTGTCTCCACCCAGAGGGGCAGTACCTGTCTCCACCCAGAGGGGGCAGTACCTCTCTCCACCCAGAGGGGGAAGTACCTGTCTCCACCCAGAGGGGGCAGTCCACCGTTTTCACCCAGAGGACCATGGCCTCAGACTTTCTTCAACTCGAAAAGAGCCAGCTGAGGTGGTTTGGGCATCTGGTAAGGATCCTCCCGGGCGCCTCCCGTTAGAGGAGTTCCAGGTCCAACTGGTAGGAGGCCCCGGGGAAGACCCAGAACACGGTGGAGGGATTATATCTCTAATGCTGCCTACAAAGTTGTCTCCGGTACTGCACCCACCGACTTGAACGCCCTGATTCAGCCATAAGCTACCTCTCAACCGTTGAGTTCTTCCAATGAACGGCGCCTGGCTCTGCCCCCCGTTGGTCCAAGACAATGCAGACTCTTTGTGTTTCTTGTTCCCCGTTGGTGGAACCACTACCAGTTCCTACCAGAGCAGGGGCTCTCTACCTTTAAAAACTTCTGAAGGCCTTCAGAGAGTACCTTCTCTACTAGCACCACACCACAACTCTACTCCTTAAAGAATCCTCACTAGACCTTACTGCTGCACTAATGGCTCTTATTGCACTAGACCTGGATTGTCTCACTTTTTCCTGTAAGTCTCTTTTGGATAAAAGCGTCCACTAAATGATTAAATGTAAATGTAAATATCTCTCTCCTGGCCTTGGAACGCCTCGGGGTAGTGTGGAAAAATAGTATTGGATTCTTGATATTTTAAAACAATAAACATTTACCTCACAGTAAATTAAATCTCTTCATGGGCTCATGAGCAGACAACCAACTGCAGGAGGTGACAATGTGTATTTTGCATGACAAGTATCTGACTGGCTGTGTTCCCAACCCACCTTCTACTGTTTCTTTGAAGTTTCTCTCACTCTCTGTAATGTCTGCTTCCTGTATGTTAATCACATTAATAGCAACAGTAAACTTCCTCCTGTTCTTTGATCACGTCAGACTGAAGTTCTGTATATAAGCGGGAAGTTTCTTTTGTCGGGACAGAATGCTGAAGAACTTTCTCTCCGTGCTGCAGGTAACTAAACTTTGATTGATCACACTGGCTTGCTGCGAGACTAGCGTGGTTGATGTTTAAATATCATATGAGTGAGTGTAGAACAGCAGACCAACATTATCTAGAAGTAATTTTGTGCCTTTTTTACACTGCACTTTTAAAATTTCATGCTCGAATGCATGTAGTTGTACTGAGGGCCACTTCAAGTGAGGGTGAGGGCCGTATGCGGCCCCCGAGCCTCCAGTTGCCCGTCCCTGGTTTAAGTGTATAGCATCTTCTCCTGCATGCTGTCAGAGTTCAGGGTCTGGTCTTAATGAGAACCAAATGTCTCTGACCTTTACTCACACTGTCCACCTTCACCACATTCCTCACACACTGACTCTATTCTTCCACCGGATGATGTCATCTGAAGAACAGTGAATATTCTCTGGACCAGAAACGAGGGAGGAAGGAGGACTTTCCAAGTGGGATGAAGTGATCATCCCTTTAGGTATTCTGCTTACCAGGCTGACGAGGACCAGAAGATCCATCCGAGCTGCTTAATACAGTAAAATATTCCTCTCCGTCTCTTCCAGCAGGAGGCCGGGGACGCAGGCAGGATTTGAAGGGTTTGTGTGGATTGAATCTGATCAGACTGGACCTTTACTAGGATCTCTTCTCACATTTTCCATCCAGAGAGGCTGAGGCGCTAGCAGACCATCACATTATTACAGGCTGTGATAGCCATAGTACCTCTGTTATAAGGGAAAGTAGGCAAGGTGCCTCCAGCATGTCCGTCTGTCTGTCTCATCTACCAGTCTGAACTGTTTCACTGTGCCAAGCTGCTCTCCAAGCTGAAATATAAGATTTGGTAGAGATCTAACATTTGTCTTAAATGTATGCGTTCTCCCTCCTGTGCACTATAAACAGTGATTCTGTCTCTTTATCACTGATTCTACACTCTTTCTATCCTAAGTATTCTCTAGAAGAAGTATTCAGATCCTTTACTGCAGTAAAAGTACTAATACACACTGTGAAATGACTCCACTACAGTAAAAGCCCTGCATTCAAAAGTATCAGCATCAAAATGTACTTAAAGTATCAAAAGTAAAAGTACTTGTTATGCAGAATAGAACCACTCAGACTGTTTTATATATTCCAAATATATTATTAGATTATTATTTTTGATGCATTATGTAAGGTGGGGCTCATTTTAACTACTTAATACACTGTTATGTGGTTTAATTTATAAACCTGGGTAATCATTTTAAATGTATATATTTCTTCATGTTAAATCTCGACCTGTAAAGTAACTAAAGCTGTCAGATAAATGTAGTGGAGTAGAAGTATAAAGATACAGGAATTGGAAATACTCAAGTAAAGTAAAAGTACCTCAAAATTGTACTTAACTACAGTACTTGAGTAAATGTACTAAACACAACAGACTTAATATCTGTGAATCTCAGCATTTGACTTTTTTCCCCCAGAAGCTAAACGGACACAAAAATGGTATCTAACCAATACAAACAATACAATAAAACCTGAACCTGCAATAGTCAAAAATATTACTATATATATTTACATTTCTGCAAAAAACACAACACAAATTTTCATGCACAGTACTCTCCATACATGCATGCAGCCCAACATGTAATCAATAAAGCCAAAAGGCTTTTATTCCCCCTAAATGTTAGCCGTGTTCCTCTAGTGGCTGCTGGAAGTCTCTATTAACAACATAATGCTCCATTAGGACAAAGTGTCATCTTACCGATCAATACGGACATGTCTGACAGTCCCACCAGTCCCACCAGTCCCACCAGTCTGTCTGCCTGCCTGCCTGTCTGTCTGTCTGTCTGTCTGTCTGTCCCCTGCTAACTGCTCATGTCATTAGTACATTACAGCATTACTTCCCTGAACTGTTTGGACGTCTGTAACTGGAGAGGAAGTTAAAAATCAGAGCATGAAAACTCAGCCGACGCGGCCCGGCCCGGCTCGTTAATGTCCTTTTCCCTCTTATGACAATCATTGGAAGTGGAACGGTTTTATCATTTCTCGTTGTAGCAATAAGCTCCATCCGGTCCCTGGCTCCTGAGGGCCTCGCTGGGCCTGCAAACGTCTGTCTGCATATATAAATATATACAGGTGCATGTGTTCACATGGACAGAAAACAGTCCCACAGTAGACGTCCCATATATGCCAACAGAGCTCTGGAGCTCTTGTCATTGCAAACACTCACACTAATTTAGAACTGTACAATAAAAATGCATGTGTGCACACATTTACACACACTCAACTCCCTCCTCCACACACACACAAACAATAAGGTCCCCATGAAAGGAGGGCTGAGATCTAAGGAGCCTTAACCAAGTTTGACAGTCAACAGCCCTATTAAAGCAGCCCCGCTGCAACCAAACACAGCCGTAATTGTAAATGTCAGGCAGAATTAACAGAAAAATAAATAGCTTTACTTCCCTTATGTGTATATATGAGAGGAAGGCAAGGAGAAACATTACTGAGACACACAAGTCACTCGTCAGCTCCAGCATGTCTTCTGTATAATTTGAATCTTATAGGGAATATGATCCGTGCAGCAAATTATACATTTTGACTGTATAAACAGATTACACACATGTGAACCATGTAACATTTAGAGCTTTTCAACATTCATGCCATTACACTTGTATGTATTTTTCCACATTCTCTTCCTCAGCGTGATCAAATTGCAAATGAAATGAGTGATGATGATGAGAGGAGGAAGAAGCCAGGGCTGGACTCTTCCTCCACATTCCTGCAGGACTGGTGTGGTATGAGTGAGTGGCTGGCTGGCTGACAGACGCTCTGTGGTAACAAAGAATCTGAAGCGGCTTTCTTTGGGGAAAGGCCGGAAAGAACTTGTCATGTCTCCTCGGCTGACATGGAAACACACAGGAGGAAGGAGGAATAAAGGGGAGAAAGAGAGAGAGAAAAACTGAGAGAGAGATAGAAATCTGTCTTTATGCACGATGTGGAAGCATTCATGCATGTTTCTGTTCTCTGCTGCTTGTGTCATTTGTTGTTGTCTCTTTGTTGTGTCCCAGTTCTGGCCCAGTGCTCTGTATTTATGTATTTATGTCTCACAGATCTGGTGTTGTGTTCACTGGTTAGGTCATGCTTCCTGGCCCGAGTCCTTCTAGGGCGGCTATGGATTAGCTTATGATTGTTCTGGGAAGAGCTGCCCACACAGCAGCTCCATTTGCAGGATGGTGTTTTACAAACTGTACTCTGTGCTGACTGTTTTGTCTTTAAGACTCTAGATGGCAAGAAAAAGTAAGAAATAATTAAAGCTGCAAGCAGCGATGAACGGATCGAGGTTATTAGAGTCAACGTAAACTAACAAAATAACCAAAACTAGAATAGAAAAAACATTTTTGTTCACTGAAATAAAAATAAAAATGAGAGTTTTTAAACCCCCCCCTCCCCCCTTTCTTTTTTTTTTTAGAAGTTACTCTTTAATTTCAGTCACACATTCGCCAATAATTTGTCAAATGAACTTTTTTTTAATTTTTTTTTAATTTACTATTATAATGATTATTTTAACAGTGTGGACACACTCCTGATGCCTTTGGTAATAATGCATATATCTAACAAAATTATGAATTTAGTATATGATTTTTTATATAAAAGGTACATTTTGATCTTTAATTAAAAACACTTGGAATTTAAGAGTTTTTTTTCTGAATATAACTGCTTAAGATTTAGAAGTAACTTTTGAACTTTAGTCACACATTTGCCAATAATTTATCAGATAAACTTTTATTTTATTTTCAATGCATTGCAGCCCCTCTTAACAAACTGTAGAGTACAGACTTTTCTGACCCTCCTGGAGAATAACTGGGACCGTTCTCTAACTGCTGCAGCAGCTGGAGATCTCTGGTTGATGTGACTTCTTCTGAATCTCAGCTGTTTAAGTCAACGTGGCATCAACATGTGGCCTTGCGATTGGTGGAGGTCAAGCTGTGCGAGAAGCTTGAAAAGTGTGTGAAGCAGCAGTAGTCACAGAGAGACCTTGTCAGAATGAATCCCCGTGTCCCTGGCCCTCCACCCCAATCATAAAACTCAGAGACTGGGAGGAAAGCCTCCAGTAAATCAGCCTGTCCAGGCTCCACACTCTGTTCTGATCCTGGTGATATATGGCTTTAATATGTGAAGACGGGCAACTAACACAATACCAGACAGACAAAGAGGAAGAGGAAGAGGAAGAGGAAGAGGAAGAGGAAGAATGGCAGAGAGAGACTTCTGAGTGCACCCGCAGAAAAACTTACTAACACAATAATAAAAACTAGAAAATTTCCTCTGGGTAAATTATGAAAGGGCCATGGGGGCTACTGCCGGTGTGTGTACACTATGATGACATTCTTCAGAGATTTCAAACAATTAATACTAGTAATGTTAAAACACTATATAATATACAAGGAGCACACCGACAAGCATTCTTTTTTAAGTATTTATTTATACAACAACCTATGACCTTTAACCTCAAAATGTGTGTGTGTGTGTGTGTGTGTGTGTGTGTGTGTGAAGCATGTATATCTGGAGGAGTGTGCGTGCTTACACGCGCATGTGTGTCACATCAAAGCATCAAAGGCTTTGTGGTCAACCAATCAGAGCAGAGTAATCAACATAATTAACAGCTGTGGAATCTTCTAGCTCAGTGACAGCAGCCAGAGGTGGACAGACTGGAATTTCTGGCCTCGAACAGAAAGCATTTTTGGCAAAACCATAATACCTATTATTGATCCGACTTCACTTTGAGCGTCCTGAGTTCTTCCTGAACGTCTACATATGTTTTTGTGAAGAAAAATGAAGAAATAGCTTTGTAAGAGCGATCTGAAAAACTGTTAAAAATGCTTTTCTACAGAAATCTTCCTGCGTTTTTAATATGGGAGCCAATGAGGTTGTTGGTGCGTGTTGGTATCTGTGCGTCCTACGCCCAAACTATAACTGACAGCTTTACCAGAGGATTGTGAGAGAGAAGACATGGACCATGTACATGGACCTTCTCTGTTCAGAAACCACAGGCTGCTAAGCAGTTAGCTGTAACCCCCTCTCAGAAAAGGATGCCTAACTTACTTTTATAAAGAGTTTTATAATGTAAATTTGCGACTATCTCATTGGTCAAAAACTGTTGGGGCAGAACAATGGTTTAGACTCGGTCCACCGATTTCGTTGGCACACAGGCTAGTCCTAGCATCTTGGTGCTTCAGCTTCTGGACACCACCCTGTGGAAGGTAAAAAGCTAACAGCACACTTTAGTACCTTTTCTAGTGTTGGTCAGTGCCTGTCTCCACCTGGGCCCATTACCTTGTCTAGTGTTGGTCAGTGCCTGTCTCCACCTGGGCCCATTACCTTGTCGAGTGTTGGTCAGTGCCTGTTTCCACCTGGGCCCGTTACCTTGTCTAGTGTTCATCAGTGCCTATCTCCACCTGGGCCCGTTACCTTGTCTAGTGTTCGTCAGTGCCTGTTTCCACCTGGGCCCGTTACCTTGTCTAGTGTTGGTCAGTGCCTATCACCACCTGGGCCCATTACCTTGTCTAGTGTTCATCAGTGCCTATCTCCACCTGGGCCCGTTACCTTGTCTAGTGTTGGTCAGTGTCTGTCTCCACCTGGGCCCGTTACCTTGTCTAGTGTTGGTCAGTGCCTGTCTCCACCTGGGCCCATTACCTTGTCTAGTGTTCATCAGTGCCTATCTCCACCTGGGCCCGTTACCTTGTCTAGTGTTTGTCAGTGCCTGTCTCTACCTGGGCCCGTTACCTTGTCTAGTGTTTGTCAGTGCCTGTCTCTACCTGGGCCCGTTACCTTGTCTAGTGTTCATCACTGCCTATCTCCACCTGGGCCCGTTAGCGGATAAAAACTGAAGCACTCTTTGTGCGTGCCTGGCACATAAAATGTGTGTTCCATGCATCCTCTAACAGTCCCTCCTTTTACACCTCTTTGAGGTGTAACAAACCAATTTTGTCCCTAGTGGAGAGAAAAGTTATAACTCCCTCCTTTTACACCTTTTAAGGTGTAACAAACCGATTACTCTGTAAGGACTGTCGAGGATTTGTTTGTAGTTTGAAAGCATATCTAAGAAAGAGAGACAGAGAGAGAGAGAGAGAGAGAGAGACTCAGCTGGTCCTTTGTATTCCCTGTTCAAGCCATCCGTTGTGACCTGGAGCTTTTAACCTTCTTATTGATGACCAACTGGTATCCCTCTACACACTCTAATTAATAAAAGATTGGGTCAACAAAAAGAATGTTAACGTTTTCCACTAGAATTTTTAATTTAAGCCAACTGTTGGCTGTTACATTAATTCAAAGCATTGTTTTGAGTATTGTGAATTACCTTTTCTAAGTCACATGAACTTAATAACTGCCAACATGAATGCCAGTATTTAAGTTGATCCAACATAATGTTTTAAGTAAGGTGAAGAAGCTTTTTGGCCACAATAAAACACATTTCTAAGTATTGTGCCCGCAAAGCAGACAAGGTTAGAGTTTTGAGCAACTTTGCCTCTTTGCTACTCTTTGGGGCAAGGTTGGATGAAGGTAACAAAACAAACTTGGTTAATGTTGGAGAAAAAAGAACAGGGTTAGGCTTAAAATTAACGTGACACAGAAAGCACTGACCCCAAAAGCACAAATCAGAGTGTCCAAAAAACAAAAAACAAAGTTTATTTAAAGCAGCAAACAACTTAGGCAGCAAACAAAAAGCTAACTAAACTGAGGGAGACAGGCCAAAAAATCCTCAAGCAGGAGTCAGAAGACTGAGGCCCCGTTTACATGAAGGGAAAACGCAGATATTTCCATGCGGTTTGGCCTCTCATTTACACGAAAACCCCGTTTTCATCACGGAAAACGATTATTTCTAAAAACTCCGGGCAAAGTGGAGATTTTGGAAAACTCCGGTTATGTGTTGTCGTGTCAACTGGGAGAAAAGGGGTTTTAGCTTCTCACTCATTCTATCTAGTTGTTTTGAAAGGAACAGGAAGTCGCTCGTGTTATTGCTTGTTGTTGATTCTGAGGATTCTGATTGGCTTGCATGGCTTTATCCTTGTCCCTATACTGCCGCCCATATAATAGGTTTGGTATAGTTATAATGGTGCTCCACGGCGTATTCATGCGGGTTGATGTAAATGACAACATTTTGGAAAACAGAGGGGGGGGGGATAATGAGGGCCAGGTGTGGAAGTGGGCGGGTAAGCACAGGTGAGGGGAATGAAGTGATTGCAGGGCAGATGAGGGAGGAAAGATCTGCACTGACAGGAGAGTTAGTGACAGGCAGGTAAACAGGTGATAAACAAAAACAAAAACAGTCCCTCAGCAGGTGATCCCATGACAAAAATAGCTACTTTTGTGCAGAACTACCGGACGCAGTTACGTTTGTGTTCATGGTGTTTTTGTCCCATAGATGGAAGTTATGTGCAGAAGTTGTGTTTTTTAAGCCTCGCCTCATTTTTGAGATAGTAGTTCACCCTATGGAAGGGCTTTGGTTGTCTAAAGTAAGAAATTCCCAGCAGTAATAATGTGTTAAAAACAGCAATTGTGATGTTTTAAACCAGGGGTCTCAAACTCATATTACCTGGGGGCCGCTGGAGGCAGTATCAAAATGACCAAAAAAGACACAAAATGACAAAAAAATACACAAAATGACAAAAAATACACAGAATTACCAAAAAAGACACAATTATTTTAAAAAGACACAAAAATTACCCCAAAAAACACAAAATGACCCAAAAAAAACCCACAGAATTACCAAAAAAGACACAAAATTATTAAAAAAAGACCCAAAATGATTTTAAAAAAGACACAAAATAACACATATAAAACACAAAATGACATGAAAAAGAGCGAGTTTGAGACCCATGCTTTAAACCAATGATTGACATATTAGTCACCATGTGTTAACAATGAGCTTTGGCCATTTGTTGAAAACAGTAAACACATGTTACATTATGTAGAACATCTTATGAATTATTTTCTACAAGAAGGAAATCAAATGAACCCTTCCATGAGAATACATAAACATAAATAGACACAATTTCATGGGATACCATTAAAATTCAATGCATTCATTTCATGGGATAGCCACATTTTTTTTTCCATTGATTGTTTTGATGAGAACAGGCTGCCTGCAGCAACCCTCTGCTCCATATGTCGGTCCATATGGTCACTGTGCTGCACACACTCGCCAAAAAATGTCTTTATTCGCTACTTCAGAGCATGACAGCGTAGCCAATTAGCATTTAGCTTTAACTTCCTCTGTGACCACACAGAGCGGCCGTTTGTTGGTCCTTGTGCTTTAAAATGTACATTAATGTAAAGAAACATGCAATGAACACTAACCACATTGTTAAAGTAGCAGAAAAAATGTTCAAAGTGACCAGATGCACTTGTCTCTGTGTGTTTCTCCTCTGTGTGTTTGTCTGTAGAGCTTATAGAGGACCAGAGATCTGGATCCAGGCCCTATAGAGCCAGTGTTAATGTTTAATGCGTGCCTCGGGGCTCAGGATGCTTATTAGAGATTGGTCAGAGCAACTGTTGCCTTTCAGATGGAGTGTTGGATAGATATGTTGATACTGTACCTCTTAATGTAAGCTGAGGACTATTAGAGAGCCGTGGCTGATGGCTGCTGCTGTTTCTGATCTGGTACTGATGTTTCAGGCTGCAGTTGTTGTGTATGTGTGAAGGAGCTTGGTGTAAAGTGTGTGAGGAGATTACAGAGAGAAAGTTTGGACTGTACACAGAAACATCATGTCACCATATCAAACAATCAAATATCAACAACTTGAATACACCTGCTACTAAAAACTAGATGTTACAGCCCGAGTGTCAGTCGAGGGTTAAAAGGAGAAGTAACACAACGGCGGTGTACTCAGGCAAGTAAAGACATTTATTGGTTAATAGTAAATTTTACAAGAAATAACAAAGAGAGAACCTTCTTCAGGCTGATAACTTAAAGTGAACAAAGGGCTGCAGGTGGCATCGACTCATGAAAACAAACAAACAGAAATAAGTCAGTGCAGCCATCCATAAACTAGTGAGTCTAACAAACGGAAAGTAAAGCTTTTGTTTATTCTGTAGTGTTGTATCAGGTAATTAATATAGTAGTTTTTCTTGTCTTTTTTGGTAATTTTGTGACCAGAAGATGTAAAAAGACAAAAACAAAACAAAACAAAAAAAAAGACAAAAAAACAATACAAAAAGAAAAAAAGACACAAAAAAATGACAAAAAAAGACAAAAAAAAAAGACAAAAAAAAGACATAAAAATGACAAAAAAAGACACAGGAAAGAGACAAAAAAGACACAAAAAGTTTTTTTTCTTATCTTTGTAAGAACCAAATAATCATCAGGTCACTCTGCTCGGGCCAGTTCATCACTGCTGGCAGCTTTACTTTATCTGGTTTTAAGAGTTAATTTCTTATTTTAAGTGTTCAACATGCTTATTTCTAGATTTAATAATCTTAATTTAATAAATCTTGTCAAGGTAAATTATCTGTCCATGCAGCAAGATCATTTCATCAGATTTACTGTTTGATCTGGTTTATTTTTACAGTGTTTTTGTTTCATGATGATTAAATGTATCAAAAAGCTTCTATTTGACCTCAGAACAACAGTAACATAAATCTCTAGATGTGATATTTATTTCTGGTAGACGTGCAAACTTTTAGCTGCAACGTATAATCAGATGGCTTTTACTGTAACGCAGTAAATGTTGGAGAATGAGTGAATGTGTTGCTTTAATTCTCTGCTATATTTCATCCAGGAATGAGTGTCGTTTTATGTAAATAGTGTAGATGACATTTTGAAAGGAACCTTTTAGTTTGAATGATCATGTGATGCGAGAGCTTTTCCTCTCATATGGAAAAATGAAAACATCAGAGAAACATAATGGATGATGTTTGTTTGAGTAAAGCTCTAAACATGAGGCCGGCTGTGTGTTTAGTGTGAGCTGTCATTATGCTCCCAAACATGTCACACATGGATCATGTTTGTTATGAGACACATCTGTGTGATTCTCACCGTAACTGGATTAATGACTGCCACATGATTAATAGAGGCAATAATAGAGGACCACCATGATGGAGGGCTGAAGGCTTCAGGCTACAGTCAGCATCTTTTTTTTAAACAACATTTTTATTCTTCTTTGTTGACCGTAAAATCATACAGTTCAGCAGTTGGGAAGAATCATTTCTTATGAATTTAAACTGTAAACTGTGTATTTTGGGGCTTTACAGGATAATTGATGGATCTTGATCTTCGTCCTTTAGTGATGGCGGCACTGTTTAAATATGCTAAAAGTTTATTAAATATTAGTTTTTCATAATGTTTCAGTCATAAACAGAGAGTGTGTATATCTGAAGATTATTTTTCATGTTTTCTGAAACAAAATTTCAACATATTGGACATGTATATAGTATATGCGGTTTTGCTCCGTCCTCACGGCAAACGAGTTGAAGCGGTACAGTCCTCCTGCATATGATGAATAATCGTGATTATTAATCCTGATTACAATATTGATCAAAATAATCGTAATTATCATTTTGGCCATAATCATACAGCCCTAGCAGCAGGGCCGGCTCTAGGCAGAGCGCCATCTGCTGGAGGGGCGCCGCCAGTCACCCTCGAGGGAGAAAAAAAAACAACCCAATAATAATAATTTTCGATGCCCATTGACGCCCTAGCTTCATGTTCTGTATTGAAAATAATAAATATTAACAAAATAAAGAAACAGATAAACAATGACATTTTGTCACTTTTGGTGCTGAGTCATGTGACGTGTGGTCATTGCCTTGCCCCCCTGTAGACGGTCAGATCGGCCCCCTTTAGACGGTCAGATCGGCCCCCTTTAGACGGTCAGATCGGCCCCCCTTTAGACGGTCAGATCGGCCCCCCTTTAGACGGTCAGATCAGCCCCCCCTTTAGACGGTCAGATCGCCCCCCTTTAGACGGTCAGATCGGCCCCCCCTTTAGATGGTCAGATCGGCCCCCCTTTAGACGGTCAGATCGCCCCCCTTTAGACGGTCAGATCGGCCCCCCCTTTAGATGGTCAGATCGGCCCCCTTTAGACGGTCAGATCGGCCCCCCTTTAGACGGTCAGATCGGCCCCCCTTTAGATGGTCAGATCGGCCCCCCCTTTAGATGGTCAGATCGGCCCCCCCTTTAGATGGTCAGATCGGCCCCCCTTTAGACGGTCAGATCACCCCCCTTTAGACGGTCAGATCGGCCCCCCCTTTAGATGGTCAGATCGGCCCCCCTTTAGACGGTCAGATCGGCCCCCCTTTAGACAGTCAGATCCTGTCTCAGAGGTCAGGTCCAGTCACAGACATGTTATGTTTTGATAAATCTTTCAGATGAAACACCGTCAAAACTCTCCAGTGCTCAGTATCCAAAGAGAAGAAAAGAGGAGGAGGAGAAGAAGTCCCAATCTTTTTTTAAATGCCGTTTATGTGTGAAGACGTTTCATTTGTATTAGCTTGCTAGCTAGGATGAAATAAAGCAACGCAGTTTAGCACATTTTTTGTGTGGTTTACACTTTGATTGTCTCTCTTGTCTCTAACTTTGTTAGTGTCTCCAGCTGGGCTTCTTTGTGAATTGACTTGTCAGTTAATAATTCTATAGACAGACAGTTGTATTATATAGCTGGTTGGCACCATGGGCAAACACAAACAGGAGTTCCCTCCATGAAACAGCAAGCGGAGCTGTTCAACACCAATGGATCTCACCGAGGAACCAGATGGGCTAGAGCCGGCCCTGCCTAGCAGTAACATTTAATGAGGAAGGTTCATGTACAGGAGAATAAATATTTAAAAGCAAT
Source organism: Centropristis striata (assembly GCF_030273125.1). Classification (NCBI taxonomy): domain Eukaryota; kingdom Metazoa; phylum Chordata; class Actinopteri; order Perciformes; family Serranidae; genus Centropristis; species Centropristis striata. The sequence continues at coordinate 929,399 of NC_081526.1, read as the reverse complement.
ACAGAATATCTGCATTAGCCAATATTCCAATATATGTTGATATTCTGAATTGCTTCATTTTGTGTTTTCGCATATTTTAGGACATTCCACCATAAATCGGTGCATAGAAATTGACCAGAATTCAGAGAATGATGCGTCTGACACTCCTGGAGGAGGACCACTTCCATAAGCCATTTCAACATTCAAACATTCAAACATTTAAACATTTAAACATATAAACATTTAAACATAATCCTGGTGAGGACGTGAGTGATGCCAGGTTCATGAGCTGCTTTTCATCTAAAAATATAACAGCAGATGGATGATGCTAATTGGTTCCTGTAAGAGAATGTAAGAGGAACAAAGTGATGGAGAGGACACATGGTTTATCACACAATGTGTTTAATCCCTCTGCCAGATAAACACACACACACACACACACACACACACACACACACACACACACACACGGTTCAGCCTGTGATGATGTACAGAATGTGAAGCTAATCCATGAAGATGGTTTTATCTAAATCCACACCTCCTCTATCTGTTATTGTGTGTTAATGTCCACAGGGTTCCTCTGTGAGTCCAACCTGTCAGATGTTCTGTTCATAGTTCACTATAGATCTCTATGACTGCACATAATACACTAAAATACATACATAGCTGTATATGGGTACCTCGAAAAAACATTTATTTATGAAACAAAACAAATCCAAATGTAAAAAGTGATTTAAAAGATGTTGACATATCCAGAGAAAACATTGCCTCTAATAATAAACTATAATTAAAGCTACTAGTAGGAAGTCTGTATTCATATAGAGGGAGGTTAAGTAGATTTTCATTTATGGCCAAATGAGATTGTGTTTGAAAGTGGGACGTACAATGGGGTTTAATACTCTCTAATAGTGTTAATATACAAAGTGTGTATTGGGTAATACATGGATGTACATTGAGATATAAAGAGACACAGAAATAGTTATTTTAAGAAAAAGAAACTTACTCATTCAACATGGTTAGATAGATATACAGACACAGATATAGGAGGGGAGAAGTTTACACAGAGCTGAGAGGAGAGGACAGGAGAGGCTGTTTACACAGAGCAGAGAGGAGAGGACAGGAGAGGCTGGAAAAATCAAAATACTTCAATATGTGAGGAAAACTGTTTTGACAATTTTGTGGGTTCTTTGGTCATTTTGTGTCTTTTTTTAGTCATTCTGTGTCATTTTTTGGTCATTTTGTTTCTTTTTTGTCATTTTGTGTATTTTTTTGGTCATTTTGTGTCTTTTTAATCACTTTGTATCTTTTTTTTTAATTTTGTGTCATTTTTTTGTAATTTTGTGTAATATTTTGGTAATTTTGTGTCTTTTTTTGATAATTTTGTGTATTTTTTCTGTAATTTTGTGTCATTTTTTGGTCATTTTGTGTCATGTTTTGGATTTTTTTTGCTTTTTATGGTCATTTTGTGTCCTTTTTTGGTCATTTTGTGTCTTTTTTGGTCCCTTTTACAGCATTCCTGTTCATCAGACTAGTGCAGTGCCCGTAGGAAGTATGTATTCGTCTGCAACTCCATAAAACACTTACTTTTCATAAGGTACCACACCATCCAGCACATACACACTGAACACTGATATTCTCTGGAAACTATTAGAATATTATTGATAAATGGAACCTTGTAGCCACTTTAAACTCCTAAAGATAGGAAGATAAATAGACTTCAGATGAGATGAGTCAGGGTGGAAATCCAGAGAGAATTACTGTGTTACTGACCAGGTGGAGGCCTATCACACAATGGGGCGGAGCTACACTAAAAGGAGGCAGAACTCCCCTAAAATGAGGCGGGGCTCCTCCAAAGGTGGCGGAGCTCCACTTAAAAGGCATCCAATCAGAAACAGTGCAATGCTGCAACACGTCCTACGTAAATAATGATATTTAGAAAAATTAATAAAAAAATCTTCAAAAACGAGGATGCACACCTTTGTGCCATGAGCAAGACACACACACAAACACACACACACACACACACACACACATACTTCTTGCTTTATATATAGATGAACTCAGTCCTTTGCCGTTAATAACAGTTTGGTTTAAACAGATTTCTTGGTCATAACTTCTGAGATATCGCACTAAATGTTCATCTTTTCTCTTTAAATCACTCTTTTTATTTGCTCTTTCTCAGCAAACTGTCGAAGGTAAATAACTTGCTGTCAAAGATCTACAACTGGACCATCACTGAACATTTTCCACCTCCAGCGGAGCGGCTTTGTAGTTGACCCTGACCTTTGACCTCTCTGTAAAAGAGGGCAAGAGAGAAGATAATTCCCCTGCAGGGACCAATAAAGTGTCATGTTAACATTATGGCTTCCTTCCTTGTTTTTAAGGTGAGCCGTTGGAATAAAAATGTTTAAAAAGTAAGTTTTGTTTATAGGGTTCAGAAAGGCAAAAAAACTGAAGACAAAAAATGTTTTTTAGATTTGTGAAAATGTTGTGATGTTGAATCTCTAAACTCCATCGACACGCTGGGAGAGTTTGATTCAAAGCAGAACAAAGGAACTTAGTTTAAAGCTCCTATTGTGTTCACATTTACCAACAAACACTTGATTTTCTACTAAACAGCAGTGGTGGAAACCTTACTGAAGTAACACACAAAAAAATAAAAAAAAACACAAAAACACACACAAAAATACAAAAAACCCACAAAACACTCACATAAAACACATAAAAAACACAAAGAAATACAAAAAACAAACAAAACGCAAAAAATTAAAAAAAATACAAAAAAACCCACAAAAACACATGAACAAAACTCCAATAAAAACACACATAAAACACATAAAAAACACGAAAAAAAAATACAAAAAACACGTAAAGAAAAAGATTTTGTCATGACGTCATGAAGAAGTGGTGCTCCGGCCCTTTCGTGGTCTCCAGAGGGTTAAAATAATAAAACCATGAGACCCAGAAAGCGTCCAGGACCTGAACCAGAAGCTGCTCCCGTCTCCTCCCGTCCAACATGATGGAGCTGAGAACAGAATCATATCTCAGTTGCTACTCTGTTCTCAGATGTCTCATGTCTCCTCATGTCCTCTGACTCTGAGCTCCACATCCAGGACCCCCCTCACTAAATCACACTCACCCAGAGAACAGGCCTCCTCCGTGGGATAGTGGAGCTCTGAGCCCTGCTGACCTCCTGGAGCTCCACCAGCCTCCAACACTAAATCAGTCAGAAGAACGTTTCCCAAGGATGCTCTGAACCTGGAGGTCAGGGACCAGGAGGAGGAGACCCCAGGGGTCAGAGGTCACAGGGAGAGGAGGTTAGAGAGAGAGAGAGAGAGAGAGAGAGAGAGAGAGAGAGAGAGAGGGATGGGGTCTAATATAGAGTTTGAGTGTTTGATGGATGGAGGAATATACTGTGAAAACAAGATCCTACTGTGGTTTGGTATGTAGGCTGGGAAACACACACACACACACACACACACACACACACACACACACACACACACCCACACACACACAGACACACACACACACACACACACACACTCCACACTGCAAAAAGGAGTGTTTAAAAACCAGATCAAACAGTAAATCTGAGGGAAATGATCTTGCTGCATGGACAGATAATTTACCTTGACAAGATTTATTAAATTAAGATTATTAAATCTAGAAATAAGCATGTTGAACGCTTAAAATAAGAAAATAACTCTTAAAACCAGATAAATGATCTAACACTTCTAAATATATATTTTTTTTTTATCTTGGTAAGAACCAAATAATCATCAGGTCACTCTGCTCGGGCCAGTTCATCACTGCTGGCAGCTTTACTTTATCTGGTTTTAAGAGTTCATTTATTATTTTTTCAACATGCTTATTTCTAGATTTAATAATCTTAATTTAAGAAATCTTGTCAAGTGTGTGTGTGTGTATGTGTAACTGTAATCAGAGCAAAGATCAAAGGCAATCAGATCAGAGCAATCAACAGAATTAACTGCCACCTGAATGTTCCTGAACAGTGACAGCAGCCAGAGGTGGACAGACTGGAATTTTCTTGAACAGAAAGCATTTTTGGCAAAACCATAATACCTACGTCTTACGTCGTAAAAAATTCGTATTCCGTAGAGAAAAGTAATAGCACACCGATCCCGATCAAACTGCACGTTTTGATATATAATTTGTCCTGCAACTCTTCAAGTTGCAGGACTAGTAGTGGGACGAAATTGCGTCCGGAAGAGGAATAAGAAGAAATCCACAGTATAACAGTTGTAGGGGTATCTGCTTCAGATACACATTGCCTCCAGCAGGGGTACCAAAATAGTTAGAGGTAAAGCTAATTTAGATCAATTTTGCTATCAGAAATTGACTAAATTTATATTTAATACTTTAAATGAATTAAAGTTACTCAATGGGGCACCACCTATTCACTTAGGAATAGGAAAAGATAGCAAATCATAGTTAATCAGTCTCATAAAGTTAACAAATTATCAATTTGGAACATTGATTATTAATTATGAATATAATTATAATCGAATTACCTTATTAATATTTAGTAACGGTTGAAGGAATTTTGAGTTCTTTTCCATAGCAGAGGTTAGCAAATCATTCATTCATGTGCAACATTAAAGGGAGAAGCATATTAATCCAAAAACATATTTATTCTAAATAAAGCAAAGCAAACAGAACACACAATAACTAATCTAAAAGACTATTTACAGTGGAAATGTGGTTGAGAAAGAAAGTGTAACAAAATGGCGGCCGAAAGGCGGTCATTTAAATAAATCAAAATGGCGGAAGCCCTTTTGTTCTTGAAGAACAATAGACCATGCGGTCTTGAAGGTCTATGTGTTGTAGGAAGCCAGATTAAAGTATATTTCATGTGGATTAGTGTGTGAGCAAATCAAATGAGTCATAGTTAAATTACATGTACAACTTGAGATATGTAGAGCAACATTAATCATACAACTTCAAATGATCTAACTACACAAAATATCCCAACACATATACTTAAACACACAACAGATCAACACCATTGATTAAAGCTTAACAAACTTGTTCTTGCTTACTAACTGCCCAGTACTATACCACAGAGTCCAGAGTTGAAAGAGAAGCAGAAATCCTTTTGAGGAAGAATCTGGTTCCTGGTTGGGTTTTGGTGGTTGTAGCGTTGTTTGCTGTTGGCTCCAGAAGCTTGGTGAGGGTCTCTGTGATTATGTCCAGTATAGATCACAGGCAGGAAACTTAGAAGCGTGGTGGTGGGCCCACTTGGTTTGGGGCCTCACCGGCCTTCCCTTAGAGCTGGAGACAGAGGGAAGTCTGATCTTCCTCCTGGAAGATCAGACCAGGACAGCAGGCATGCTGTTCCTCAGGGAGTCTAGAAGAGAAGAGAAGAGAGAGAAGGGATGGCTGCAGGACACTTTTGTGTCTCAACCTGGAAGTTGTATTTCCTGTTGGTATCAGCCAATGAGACGCCTTTAGGTATCTGCAGATACCTGTGGGGGTGGGGGTCGTTTGTCTTTGTTTGGAGGGGGACAAAGAACGACCTCCATCTTGAAGCATGGAGAGAATTTGTTGACAATAATAATCACTGCATTCAGTCTTTAATCCAAATGAACCTTCTGGAGTCGCTGTGAGCCCTACACAGTAGTGCAGCACTGGTCCCTACAGATATTGCTGTATGGGACCAGTGCTCGGTGCGATTGCCCCGAGGCCCTAATAAAACTTGTTTAGGTTGTAAAAACGTAGATAAAGGTTAAAATGTATATATAGAAATAGTAAATACATGCATAAAAGCAACAACAAATAAACATCTGTGTAAAGCAGCTATGACTTGTTCATCAGTGTAATGGCTGCAAAAACTCTGTGTGCAACGGATGGGAACTGTCGTTTAAAACTGAAAAAACAAAAAACTTGACTTGATATTGAAAATAAAAGACTTGAGACTCGACTTTGAAGTGAAAGACTCATGACTTGTCTTCACCTTGAGACATGATGACTTGAATGAAAGTACATTTACTCAACTACTGTACTTACTTACAATTCCATACCAAAATTTCCATTTTATGTAACTTTATACTTCTACTTCACTACATTTTAGAGGTAAATATTGAACTTTTTACTCCACTAGATTTATCTGACAGCTTTAGTTACTTTACAGGAAGAGATTTAACATAAAAAAAAACAATTTAAAGTGATTTGACTTGTTGTTGTTTTTTTAAATTAAACCTCATAACAGTAGTTTAGTAGTTAAAATTAGTCATATCTTTAAATTAAATGCTGCTTACATTAATGCATCATAATTCCAATCCAATAATAGATTGTTTTTATATGTTCTAAAGTATTTAGTACGTTTTGATGCTGATACTTTTGTACTTTTACTTCAGTACATTTTGAATGCAGGACTTTTACTGTAGTGGAGTAATTTCACAGTGTTGTATTAGTACTTTTACTGAAGTAACTAATAATTTTTTCCATGACTGTATATAAATATTATTCATATTCTACATTCTGCTGATATATCTTCTGTTCTCTGAGCCTCAGAGCTCCGTTTCTCGGCCAAAAACTACTTTTTAGCCAAACTGTACACCGTGTGACATGTTCACACACACACACACACACACACACACACACACACACACACACACACACACACACACACACACACACACACTGCAGCTGATTATTCTGAGTAACGCTGCTGGGAAATCTAATGTTATACAGTGTGTGTGTGTGTGTGTGTGTGTGTGTCTATATTTTGGTTCGTGGCTAATGTGTTAATGAAGTGTCCTCACAAAGATAGAACTAAACGCATGTGTGTTTGTGTATTCAGGTCTTTCCGTCATATGAGGACCAGGGCTTTAAAGGACAAAGCGAGGACATGTTTTCTCCTGAGGCCTGTTTGAGGGTTCAGACTTGGTTTTAAGGTGCAGGTTATAATTAGGTTTAGGTGAGGTGGTTAGGGTTCAGTTAGGCATTTAGTGTGATGGTGAAGATTAAAAATAGAACATAGATATCAGGATACAGCCTTCTGTTTTTCTGTAAACATAAAATGTTTGTATGTAGAGCACTTTACATGTTCACCTTCATGCTTGATCAGATATAAACAATATTAACAAGAAGTATTATTATGTATATAAAATAATTCCCTAAAATAATGAAGTAAGTCTGCTGCAGCTTTAAAGAGAACCAGTAAATCTGAGACTAAAAGCAACAGGAATCCACTTTAGATTGTTGGTTCAATTCAACTTTATTGTTCAGTGCAAAAACTAGCAACATACAGAGTAATGTACATATAGTATTATATAACAGTAGGTGGTGGATATGAACACACCAAGATATAAACAGCATGAACATGTGCAGCAGTTACAGCAGGCAGTGCAGGTATAAGTATAAAATATATCAAACAGGTATGAGTACAAGATATGCTCATAATGACACATTATATAGACCAGTAGTTCTCAACCTTTTTGAGTCGCGACCCCCAATTTAACATGCATGTTGTCCACGACCCCCACTCACTGAACACAATCTCACACGCACAGTTCAGATCACCCGAAAAAGACACAAAATGACCACAAAAAGACACAAATTGACTAAAAAAAGACACAAAATGACCAAAAAAGACACAAAATGTCTTAAAAAAGACAAATGACCAAAAAAGACATAAAATGACCAAAAAAATACCAAAAAATGACAAAAAAAGGCACAAATTCACCACAAAATGATTAAAAAAAAGACACAAATTGACCGAAAAAAAGACACAAAATGATAAAAAAGACACAAAATGACAAAAAAGACACAAAATGACAAAAAAAATACTAAAAAAAAGACAAAAAATGACCAAAAAAGGCACAAATTGACCACAAAATTATTTAAAAAAAAGACACAAATTGACCGAGAAAAAGACACAAAAAGACACAAATTCACCACAAAATGATAAAAAAAGACACAAAATGATAAAAAAGACACAAAATGACAAAAAAAGACACAAAATGACAAAAAAGGACAAAATGATAAAAAAAGACAAAATTACCAAAAAAGACACAAAAAGACTAAAACACATGAACACTTTAACACAGTGGAGACAGAGCTGGCTTCCAAAATAATTTGGCGACCCCCAGAAATCATCTCGTGACCCCAACTGGGGTCCCGACCCCAAGGTTGAGAACAGCTGCTATAGAGAATAAACTGCATGATATGAATACTGTGTATAGACTATAGATGAGATATATACAGTGAGGACAAGAAGTATGAAGCGTCTCAGGCCTTCTTATTGTCCTCTTGACAGCATCCCTCCCCGTCTCTTGAAGGATGTTTTAATGTTATTGGGCCCTCCTTGTGTTACGGATCTGATTCATTCATCTCTGATGTCTGGATGTGTCCCAGCTGCCTTTAAACATGCTGTGGTCCAGCCCCTCCTCAAGAAACATCATCTAGATCCCTCAGTTTGATCTCATTCTAGGCCCATCTCTAAACTTCCCTTTCTTTCTAAGGTTTTGGAGAAGGTGGTCAATGAACAGCTGCAGTCTTTTATTGATCTTAATGGCGTCTCTGAGAAGCTCCAGTCTGGTTTTAAGTCACGCCATAGCACAGAAACGGAGCTTTTAAGGGTTTTAAATGACCTTCTTTTAACAGTGGACTCTGGTAACCCTGCGGTCCTGGTCCTTCTGGATCTGACATCTGCCTTCGACACAGTTGATCACAACATTCTCCGTTCTCTCCTAAACACCTGAGTCGGCATTAAAGGCACCGCTCTGAACTGATTTGAGTCCTTCCTGTCAGATAGGAGCTTCTCTGTGCAGCTGGGCCAGTTTTCCTCAGACCCTTCCCCTCTGAGCTGTGGGGTGCCTCAGGGTTCTATTTTGGGGCCCCCTCCTCTTTTCTATTTACATGTTGCCATTTGGATCCATATTTCAAAAGCATAACGTCTCACTTCATCGCTATGCAGACGATGTACTAATATATGTGCAGGTCTTATTAGACTGCCTGAAAGACACCCAGTCATGGATGGAAGCAAACTTCCTCTCAATTAATAAAAACAAGACTGAGATCATTTTATTTGGCCAACAAAATCTTTTAGATGGCTATGACGGCTCCATTGGTAGCCTTGAATCTCTGTGTCAACCAGTCTGTTGAGCACTTTAAAACATTATTAAAAACCTTTTATTTATTCTCCTTGGCGTTCAGTCCCAGCGAGGCAAGAATCCTTGGCTTTCTTTAACTTTTTTACCCTTTTATTTTTCTTTTCTATCTCTAACTCTGTTTTTAGATTGAGTTTTTATTAATATTTTATTGTTTTACTGTTGTTAGTATTTTATTGTTTTCATTGTTTTTATTTATAACTATATTTGTGTATGATTTTTATTCTATTTTAATAACTGTACTCGACTTTGGTCAACTGAGGTTGTTTTTAAATGTCTATAATTAAACTTTGACTTGACTTGACTTAATATTTATGGGTAGCTGAGAGTTAAACAATGACGTAAACTAAGTTTCATCTAAGTTAAAAACTAATACAGTGGAACAAGAAAGACAATATTTCATTATTTCTGTTTTCTACATATGTTGAGCTGATATCTACCAGCAGTGGACTCTGTGCTGAGTTGATGTTGTTGATCAGTGGAGTCTGATGGAGGCAGAAGGCTCTCCAACGTTTTCATAGTGCACCGTACCTTCATCTTCATCTTCATCATTACGCTGCTGGGAGAAACAAAAACAACACACTTCAGATTCTGCATGAAAACAAATATTACACTGAAAAAAGTCATAATTTGTTGTTTAAACTCACATTGTTGTCTCCCATCTGTGCTCTGTTCCCTGAAAAGACAAAATAAAAGAGTCAACTTTAGCTTCCAGCATAAAAATCCAGGTGAATTCAAACTTCCTGTTTTTAAAAGTGTCTTCTGTGAACGTTGTCACCTTTAGTTCTTGTCCACATGTTGACTGCAACAACAGGTATGATGAGAGCTGCTAAACCCAGCAGCACATAGATGATCCTCCACCAGCCTGGAGAGAGAAGTTAGAAATGTTAAATATAGTCGCAGGTTTCATCATCATCACACATTTGTTAGCGTGTTCTTGTGCTCTCCGTGTCTCTGAAAGTGACTAAAGTGTTTTCTTTCCATACATCAATCAATCAATTAATCAATCAGACTTTATTTTATGTCACTTTCCATACAAGAGAGATGCAACACAAAGTGCTTTATATAAAAAAGGAGAAAGAAATAATAATAATATCAATATTAAAAATAAGAAAACACAGAAACAAGCAAACACCCTCCATCCTGTTAAAAACAAAGCACAAACTGAGGAAGCTCCATCTCAACATGGAGCAGAGAGGAAACACTGGAGGCAGACTAGACATTAATTAGATAAAAAATAAAGTAAGATAAGAAAAAAATAAAATAAAATAAGATTCAAAAAAATAAAAGTCAATAATAATAACAATAAAAAGTTTAAAAAAATACATAAAAAAGATAAAACAATGAATAAATAATTATATATATATATATATATATATATATATATATAAATAGACTAATAAATAGTAGCAAATAAATACATAAAAGAGAAGATGTTATAACACTAAGATGAGCAGAAAAATCTCTAAAAAGGGTTCAAGTAAAAGCCAAATTAAGAGATGAGTCTAAAGTTTGCTCTTAAAAATATGAACAGTCTATGAACATATAATTCTGTTCTGTTCACTCTCTACCTTGTTGTTGTTTTCTTCCATCGTTGTTGTTTGTCTCTTCTCTTTCACTCGTTGTCACAGATGTGTTTCTTGTTGATGTTTGTTTAGTTGTTTTAGTTGTTGTTGTTGTTGTTGCGGCCTCGTCACCTTATGGAATACAAAAACAATAAGCAACAGATGCAACAATCATCCACATCAGTGTGAAGTGAGTTTAAACAGCTCATCATATTCTCACCTGGTTTCTCACCTGAGGACTGAGGAGGGCTGAAGGGGAACAGATACACCTCTCTACTGATATCACCTGTCACTTCACATTTCAATAAGTCGTTCTTTGACTTCTGATTGAAGTCAGATGTTGTAAATGTCGCTCTGACTGAACAGAAACCCTGTGGTGTCTCTCTGTCTGTGACATCATTTCCCTCATGAAGCCACTTCACTGAGTGGTGACACGACCAACTAGCAGGTTCAGTCACAGAACACAACAAGCTGACTGTACTAGTGTTCTTCTGTTCAGTGACTGGTGAAGATGGAGATATTGTGAGAGAAAAACAACAAGAGTAAAATTAACTTCATCACTGGAATCAGAATCATTGTAATATTTCAGTATTTTGTTCTAACAAGACAGTTAAACTTTATGACTTAAATACTCACTGCTGACAACATAGAGGTAAACATAATCACGGTGTCCTGATCTGATGTTTCTGCAGGTGTAAAAACGACAAACATCCTCCATTGTGACATTCTTTATAACCAGAGAACATTGTTCTGTAACACTCAGTCTGTCTGATTTAGCTGCAGCATCTTTGTGAATCTGTCCACCATCAAACAGTGTGACCTTCTTCCATGAATCAGAAGTGAACTCCCAGGTAACTTTGTCACACTTCTGATCATGTCCCATATTGACACAAGGCAAAGTAGCTTCATCTCCAAGTCTGACAGCGACATCGGAAGATCCCCCAGCTGCTTCTGTTGAGAAAATATAAAAAATGAACTAAAATAGTAATTTGTCTGTTATGTTCATAAGTAGTGTGATGATAGTTTGAGATAAGTTTGTGTTTCTTTGGTTTCAAGGCAGATTTAGTTGTATAGCACCATTCATACACATTAAAGACATTAAATAGACATTAAAGCACCAGAAGCAGCACTGTGTCTCATCTTTGGCTCCAAGAGTTCACTAAACTCACCACGTTACTAACTAAACTTGTGTTCTTACCTCTAAAGCTGAACAGCAGCATCACAAATGAAGACATTATAATCCATCTGAATTCAGCCATCGTGCTTCTCTCTTGGTGTCTCGCTCTCAACTGTCAAAGTCTCTGACCAGCTGCTTCTTAAAATGAACACAGAACACATGTTAATGGTAGATAACGTCTTGGGCATCAATAGAGGAAGTTTAATGTGTGAAGATTGTTTCTTGGTTCCTCATTTTATCTTGACACTAATTTATTAATTTATGTTTTCTAAGAAAGGAGAAGTATTCTGGTGAGAATGTGTCTAACAGCAGAGCTCTGCAGGTTTTACCCTCTAATGCTGACCAGATAAACATCACAAACACTAACTACACTAACAAGGATCTGACAGAACTATTGGTAAATAACTTGAATGTAGAGCATCAAGTCTCCAAAACCCCAGAACAGATGCAGCAGCAGGTCTGTCAGAATTCTCCCGTGGCTATTCCAACATACAAAGTGATTATGTACATTCACTGAGTCAATATTTAGAAAATAAAACATATATTTCTCGCTAGAAATGTGATCAAAATCCATTTTTATGCAGAAACAAAGTCAAAATATTGAATTTTCACTAAAAATTAGAGGACTGTCCGCCATGTTTTTTGTTCTGACCGCCGGGACCTTGAAAGTCACGTGACTTGGAACAAACCAATAGGAACAAATATCCATGGAATAGCCACAGGATATGATGTCATTAACTTGCATTGTAGCCAAATCCGTGTCAGTTTCACGGAAATTTGATTGATTCCGTGGCTATTCCATGGATTCCTGTGAGACCAGCTTCCTAATGTGTGTGTGAGTGTGTGTGTGTGCTCTGTGAGTGCGTGCGTGTGTGTGTGCTCTGTGTGTGTGTGTGTGTGTGTGTGTGTGTGTGTGCACTGTGTGTGTGTGTGTGTGTGTGTGTGTGTGTGTGTGTGTGTGTATGTGTGTGTGATAGTCCCTCCCTCGTCTCTTCTGTTTGATCACTAATTAAACTGGTTCTGGTTCTCAGAGTGGTAGAACTGGTTCTAACTCTGAGAACCAGAGTTATTGTGACATTGACTCGAGGTGTTTCTAGTCACTGAGTCACTGTCTGATGACTTGCAACTTCAACTTCAACTTCAACTTTAAGTTAAGTTCCTTTATTTGTACCCAGAGGGAGATTTTGAGGTAGATTTAGTTTGCAGTAAAGAGTCTCATACACACACAATAGAGGCATCATTCAGCTGAAGACAGAGGGAGTTAAGAAATGGAAAATTAAATAAAAATTAAATTAAATTAAAGATTAAAAGTTCTTACAGGTCCAGACTATACTTAGATACTGATGTGAACTAAAATATGAATAGCAAAAAAAGAACACAGAAAAATAAAAACAAAATAAAACAGCAAAATAAAACTAGAAAATTTCCCCTGGGGAAATTCTGAAAGGGCCACGGGGGCTACTGCCGGTGTGTGTACACTATGATGAGATTCTTCAGAGATTTATAACAATTAATACAAGTAATCTTATGATACTATATATATACAAGGAGCACACCTACAACAAGCATTCCTCTTCAAGTATTTATTTATACAGCAACCTATGACCTTTAACCTCAAAATGTGTGTGTGTGAAACACTTGTATCTGGAGGAGTGTGTGTGTGTGTGTGTGTGTGTGTGTGTGTAACTGTAACTGTCATCACATCAAAGCATCAAAGCATCAAAGCGTTGGGGTCGACCAATCAGAGCAGAGCAATCAACAGAATTAACAGCTGTGGAATCTTCTGGCAGAGTGACAGCAGCCAGAGGTGGGCAGAGTGAAATTTCTGGCCTCGAACAGAAAGCATTTTTGGCAAAACCATAATACCTATCATTGATCCGACTTCACTTTGAGCGTCCTGAGTTCTTCCTGAACGTCTACATATGATTTTTTTTAAAGAAAAATTAAAAAATAGCTTTGTTAGACCGATCTAAAAAAACTGTTCCATCTTCCTTTTTTTAGAAATCTTCCTGTGTTTTTAATATGGGAGCCAATGAGGCTGTTGGTGGTGTTGGTGGATCATCTGTGCGTCCTACGCCCAAACTATAACTCTGACAGCTTTACCAGAGGATTGTGAGGGAGAAGACTAATTTTCCTACGTTTCTATGTATAAATTATTTCTGTAGAGTGGAATTTGCGGCCTGGAGCGCAGTTTTCAAATTTATTTTTTGACAGTTTCTTCTCTCCCTCTACACTCTGGCGATGATGTCACACACTGTGACACGAACATTCCGTGCAATACACACCCATTATAATCTCAGAATTTCTCCAAAAATGATCATGGTCATTGAACAGGGATTGATAAAAAACTATATGACCTATCGAAACGTGGATTAATACACCGATACACAAGACTTGTGTCTACTGTTTAAAGTTTAAATGGAGTCTCTAGGTGAAATTATGCCGGAGAAGTAGACGTTTAAAAATCTCCAATTATTGTTCTTTTTCACTCATTTTTTGTCGGCCGTCCCATTCATTTCAATGCAAAATTTTGGGCAGTTTTTCGCAACTCGCGAAAAATTCGTATTCCGTAGAGAAAAGTAATAGCACACCGATCCCGATCAAACCGCACGTTTTGATATATAATTTGTCCTGCAACTCTTTAAGTTGTAGGACTAGTAGCGGGACGAAATTGCGTCCGGAAGAGGAAGAAGAAGAAATCCACAGTATAACAGTAGTGCAGCACTGGTCCCTACAGATATTGCTGGATGGGACCAGTGCTCGGTGCGATTGCCCCGTATCCCTAAATATGATTTTTTAGTCTGTATAAATAAATAAAAAACGTTCAACAACATATAAATCAATCATAAATCTAAAATGTAGCGTAAAGTGCAATCCTCAACATTTGCCAGATACAAAAAAAATACTCTTGACACTTGAGTATTACCAAATAATGAAAACTAACCATCTAGTCCAGGGTCCGGGGCCTAATGAAGGGTTTTGTTAACCCTTTGATGCACAACATATGGACAACCCTACTAATGCACAACATGGGTCAAAAATGACTCATTCATCCAAAGTTGATTTAAAATTAAATGACCTAATACTATAATAATAGTAATTTGTTTCAAATAGTTACTTTCCACACTCATATATTTAATATATTTAACATGTTTATGTATCATTTTGTTGATACATTTTGTTTGTTTATGGCTTCATTTTTTCCACATTTTGTTATGTTTCAGCCTTATTCCAAAACGGATTAAATTCATTTTTCCTTAAAATTATACACACAATACCCCATAATGAAGTTTTTGACCCATGTTGTACATGAGAAGCGTAGTGATACAGAAAGGGTTTTTATTCAAAAAGTAAGAAATGAAAACAAAAAATTAGGATGTTTGATGATCAAAAACAAGTTGATTTAGGAAAACCTGGAATATTAAATGATGAAATTAATTTATTGCAACGATATAGAAAATTAAAAACTCAGTCGGATCACTTTAGACCCATGTTGTGCATCAAAGGGTTAAACAGATGAGACAAAGAGGGTCATTTCTCACTCAGATTGGTATCTTCTCTGGTTAACAATTATATCCAAACTCTCATTAGTTCTCAGAGTTCTCAGCTGTTCATCCTTCACTTTATTTCTCTGCTCTCTGTATTTGTATATCTTCTCCTTCCATCTTCTCTGTCCTCTTCTCTCCTCCAGTGAGCAGACAGCCAGTTGATCAGTGGATGAGATGAATAGTCTGGGGCAGTAATATAGATGGTGTCTTTGACCTGGAGAGGCTCCTCACACTCGTTCCAGATCAATCTGTGTTTCCATCACGCTGACCCACATGTCCATCTGTCTTCCCTCTCTCTATCTCCAACCAATCTCCATTCATCAGCCTCTCCATCTCCATCCTCTCCTCTCATCTTCCCTCTCTAAATTACTACAGTCAGAGAGAAAAGTTAGTCTGTGTGTGCACTACTTGAGAGAAGAAAGGAATATGTGAGAGTGAATTGGACTTTCAGAAGCAGTTTGCCCTGAAACCTTTTGTTCTGTGTCTCTCATGCAGTATTCATATCCAGCATGAACTCTCTCTGGCTTCTTTAGTTTCTACTAACTAATCAGGGACGGAGCTAATGACCTGCAGGCATTACAGCAACACACACACTCACACCTGCCCAGTGTGTGTGTGTGTGTGTGTGTGTGTGTAGGAGGGGAAACAGAGAAGTTTCTTTTCTTTTTGCAATATATTAACAAAAAACTCTAGAAACTACAGTTAGACAGAAACAGGGACCAAACTTCTCTTTGAATCCTAATATACAACTGTAAAAAAAAGAAAAGAAAAGAAAAATTCAGATTTTTGTCAACTCAACTGTAAGTTGTACTAACTTATAATTTATTGTAATAACTTTTAATCCTTACTTCTGCTAACGATTGTAACGCCGCTATGAAATGTCAGCTAATGTTTAGACCACAATTTTGAGTTAGCATTGATACGCTAATGGCTGCTCTTGTAGCTGTAACAAGCAGCACCGCTAGCATCAGTTAGCCGCTAGTGTCAGTTAGCCACTAGCATCAGTTAGTCGCTAGCGTCAGTTAGCCGCTAGCATCAGTTAGCCGCTAGCAGAGGAATAGCAGAGATATTTCAGGTGTATTTGCATGAAATCTGTTCTTTTTTTAGTCAAGATTATGCTCAAGAAATATATTTTCCCCAACCATATTTAAGTTCCCAACCTTCAGTTTTGTAAATTGCTTGTTTATTCCTGTTTATTCCCATAAATTCCTGTTTATTCCCATGGTAAGTTTCCAATTTACCCATAATTTTGCAACACTACATCCAGCTAAAGTCTGGACAGGAAGCTGTTTGTGTCTGTTTGGGGTAAAAGAACACAAAACTGTCAAATATTCTTTATTTTTTCTGTCAGGACCAACCTTCATGATAAATATGGAATAAAAAAACTGACTATTGGAGGAAACTCTGATGATAAGCAGCGACTTTAACGTGTTATTGAATTTTCACAAGATAAACTTGATCCCAGATTCCTTCACAAAGCAGATAAGAGGAACAAGCTGCTGTTTGACTTTTTATTAAAGCTCTCACTGAGCTATAAACTCTATCAGCATCTCAATATGTGACTTCTGTGTCAACACTCGTATGTAATTATGGAAACCAGACGTCCAGTTATCGCGGCGCGGCGTGTCATGGAGGTATTTTATCAGCAGCAGAATGAGATCGGAGAGAAAATCCTTCTTGTCCCTTTTATAATCCTTCTCTGCTCTCTGACAGCCTCGCTGAATCAATCCATGATGGTATTTGCAGAGTTCTTATCTCAGAGCAGATCTACTGTCATAGAAACCAGGGATTACATTTACCTCCGGCTCACCGCTGACAGGAGGAGCAGGAGGAGGAGGAGGAGGAGGAGGAGGAGGAGGAGGTGCTGCCACTGCTTTTCCTTCTTTCTTTCACACTTTTTATACTGAAATGAAGGGTTTTTGTTTGGTTTCTATTAGAGGTGTGCCATATCATATCGTTCATGATAATATCGGTATATTTTTTTGAACATGGTCTCACAGGAATCCGTGAAATAGCCACGGATTCGCTGAACTCAAAATCTGTGGAATAGCCACGGATTCACTCAAATTTCCGTGAAACTGACGCAGATTTCGCTACAATGCAGGCCACGGGATATGATTATCATATTCATTAACTTGCATTGTAGCAAAATCTGTGTCAGTTTCACGAAAATTTGAGTGATTCCGTGGCTATTCCACGGATTTTGAGTTAAGCAAATCCGTGGCTATTTCACGGATTCCTGTGAGACCAGGTTGGTTTGTGTTTGCTCTTTGTTTCTTGGTAGAATAAAGTGATGGATGGTTCAGTTCAGTCAGCTGATCACAGAACAGCCAGATGAGGTTCAGATGTGAATATTATGGATCATCAGACAGGAACAGAGCGACGGATTATTACACAACATGCAACAAAGAGCAACACAGGAGGAGGAGGAGGAGGAGGAGGAGGAGGAGGAGGACACAGGCTGAGAGGGACTCAGAGCTGGAGAATAGAGGATAAAATATATTTTTTAACAATCTTAAAAAGACATACTGAAAGCCAGGAGCCATGGTAAAAATGTTTTTTTGTTAAGAACTTTTTTATTGAACCACTGCAAGTGAAACATAAAGTAGCATCCATGTAACTGTGAGAAAAAATATCTGACCGTCTAAAGGGGGGCGATCTGACTGTCTAAAGGGGGGGCGATCTGACCGTCTAAAGGGGGGAGGATCTGACCGTCTAAAGGGGGGGCGATTTGACCGTCTAAAGGGGGGGCGATCTGACCGTCTAAAGGGGGACGGATCTGACCGTCTAAAGGGGGGCCGATCTGACTGTATGAATGGGGGGCGATCTGACCGTCTAAAGGGGGGCCAATCTGACCGTCTAAAGGGGGGCGATCTGACCATCTAAAGGGGGGCCGATCTGACCGTCTAAAGGGGGGCGATCTGACCGTCTAAAGGGGGGCCGATCTGACCGTCTAAAGGGGGGCCGATCTGACTGTATGAAGGGGGGGCGATCTGACCGTCTAAAGGGGGGCCGATCTGACCGTCTAAAGGGGGGGCCGATCTGACCGTCTAAAGGGGGGCCGATCTGACTGTATGAATGGGGGGCGATCTGACCGTCTAAAGGGGGGCGATCTGACCGTCTAAAGGGGGGCCGATCTGACCGTCTAAAGGGGGGCGATCTGACCGTCTAAAGGGGGGCCGATCTGACCGTCTAAAGGGGGGCGATCTGACCGTCTAAAGGGGGGCCGATCTGACCGTATGAAGGGGGGCCGATCTGACCGTCTAAAGGGGGGCCGATCTGACCGTCTAAAGGGGGGGGCGATCTGACCGTCTAAAGGGGGGCGATCTGACTGTCTAAAGGGGGGGCGATCTGATCGTCTAAAGGGGGGCCGATCTGACCGTCTAAAGGGGGGCCGATCTGACTGTATGAACGCGGGGCGATCTGACCGTCTAAAGGGGGGCCGATCTGACCGTCTAAAGGGGGGGGGGCGATCTGACCGTCTAAAGGGGGGCGATCTGACTGTCTAAAGGGGGGGTGATCTGACCGTCTAAAGGGGGGGGGGCGATCTGACCGTCTAAAGGGGGGCCGATCTGACTGTATGAAGGGGGGGCGATCTGACCGTCTAAAGGGGGGGCGATCTGACCGGGTAAAGGGGGGGCTGATCTGACCGTCTAAAGGGGGGCGATCTGACTGTCTAAAGGGGGGCCGATCTGACCGTCTAAAGGGGGGCCGATCTGACCGTCTAAAGGGGGGCGATCTGACTGTCTAAAGGGGGGGGTGATCTGACCGTCTAAAGGGGGGCCGATCTGACCGTCTAAAGGGGGGGGGGCGATCTGACCGTCTAAAGGGGGGCGATCTGACTGTCTAAAGGGGGGGTGATCTGACCGTCTAAAGGGGGGGGGCGATCTGACCGTCTAAAGGGGGGCCGATCTGACTGTATGAAGGGGGGGCGATCTGACCGTCTAAAGGGGGGCGATCTGACCGTCTAAAGGGGGGGCGATCTGACCGGGTAAAGGGGGGGCTGATCTGACCGTCTAAAGGGGGGCGATCTGACTGTCTAAAGGGGGGCCGATCTGACCGTCTAAAGGGGGGCCGATCTGACCGTCTAAAGGGGGGCGATCTGACTGTCTAAAGGGGGGGGTGATCTGACCGTCTAAAGGGGGGCCGATCTGACCGTCTAAAGGGGGGGGGGCGATTTGACCGTCTAAAGGGGGGGGGCGATCTGACCGTCTAAAGGGGGGCCGATCTGACTGTATGAAGGGGGGGCGATCTGACCGTCTAAAGGGGGGCGATCTGACCGTCTAAAGGGGGGGCGATCTGACCATCTAAAGGGGGGCCGATCTGACCGTCTAAAGGGGGGCGATCTGACCGTCTAAAGGGGGGCGATCTGACCGTCAAAAGGGGGGGCGATCTGACCGTCTAAAGGGGGGCGATCTGACCATCTAAAGGGGGGCCGATCTGACCGTCTAAAGGGGGGCGATCTGACCGTCTAAAGGGGGGCCGATCTGACTGTATGAAGGGGGGGCGATCTGACCGTCTAAAGGGGGGCCGATCTGACCGTTTAAAGGGGGGGGGCGATCTGACCGTCTAAAGTGGGGCGATCTGACTGTCTAAAGGGGGGGTGATCTGACCGTCTAAAGGGGGGCCGATCTGACCGTCTAAAGGGGGGGGGCGATTTGACCGTCTAAAGGGGGGGGGCGATCTGACCGTCTAAAGGGGGGCCGATCTGACTGTATGAAGGGGGGGCGATCTGACCGTCTAAAGGGGGGCGATCTGACCGTCTAAAGGGGGGGCGATCTGACCGGGTAAAGGGGGGGCCGATCTGACCGTCTAAAGGGGGGCGATCTGACCATCTAAAGGGGGGCCGATCTGATCGTCTAAAGGGGGGCGATCTGACCGTCTAAAGGGGGGCCGATCTGACCGTCTAAAGGGGGGCCGATCTGACTGTATGAAGGGGGGGCGATCTGACCGTCGAAAGGGGGGGCGATCTGACCGGGTAAAGGGGGGGCCGATCTGACCGTCTAAAGGGGGGCGATCTGACCGTCAAAAGGGGGGGCGATCTGACCGTCTAAAGGGGGGCGATCTGACCGTCTAAAGGGGGGCAAGGCAATAACCACACGTCACGTGACTCAGCACCACAAGGGACAAAATGTCATTGTTTATCTGTTTCTTTATCTTGTAAATATTTATTATTTTCAAGACAGAACATGAAGGGAGGGTGACAATGGGCATCGGAAATGTCATCATCTTTCAAATCTAAGTCTCTCTGCCGTGCTCTGAACATCGATAGAGTCCCTGGTTGTCCAGATAGTTCGGAATAAACTTTCGATACAAAGCCCCTGAGAGGAAGGGAGTTCATCCAGTCCATCCATGGTGGATTTTTAAAAACTTTGATAAGCACCAAACTCCTTTGTTGTCCTATCAGTTTACTGTAAGCAGAACAAAGAGCAACTCACATCATCTGTCCTCTGGTCTCTGTATGCAGGAGACACCTCCATCTGTCTGCACAACACACACACACACACACGCACGCACGCACACACACACACACACACACACACACACACACACAGTAACACACCAGAACCCAGCCTATCTGCAGCTCTGGTTCCTGTGAACGTGCTGAATGTGCTGCTGAACATTAAGAAGTTGTAATTTTTGGGATAATTAGTTGCCTGTCAGTTTTATGGCTGTACCTTCTAGTTCAGAGACGAGGCCTCCGAGACCTGCTGCTCTGCTGCACACACACACACACACACACACACACACACACACACACACACACACACACACACACACACACCCAGCCACCGTGTGTGTGTGTGTGTGTGTGTGTGAGAGGGAATTATAATGGCGCTATTTAATTAGCAGGAGCTCATTGAGCTTCATCTCCTCCATCAGTGGCTGTGAGCCGTTTCACCTCCTCACATAGAGACTTCCCTCAGTCACACACATTATTATTATAATGTGTCTTTGCACATACAATAATTGTAAATTCATAGCAGTCATTTATATTCAAATTCCCTTTGTATAATCACTGTAATCATAACTTTTCAGAGAGAAATATCCGGGCTTTTACTTCAGGGTGAGTTTTAAATTGTGATGATCGTCTGATAGGAAAAGATTAAATATTATAAAACATCTACTCCGTGTGGTAAAAATATTCCATATGTCCATTTCACTGGCAGCGATCCTGAAGCCAGATGATGTTTTAAAGGTTTACTATGTCACATTTTCCTCCAATGTATACGGACCAGACAAAGACCAGTCTACCAAAGAAAGAACGACGAGCAAAATACAATACATATTTACGTTTTAAACTGTCAGACTGCCAGTTTAAATCAGGGGTCTCAAACTCAAATTACCTGGGGGCCAAATGACCAAAAAAAGACACAAAATTACTTAAAAAACACTAAATTACTTTAAAAAGACACAAAATGAACAAAAAAGACACATAATTACCAAAAAAGACACAAAATTATTTAAAAAATACACATAATTACCAAAAAAGACACACATTTCCAAAAAAGACACAAAATGAACAAAAAATACCTATAATTACCAAAAAAGACACAAAATTATTTAAAAGACACAAAATGACCCAAAAAGACACAAAATGACCCAAAAAAGACACAAAATGACAAAAAAAAGACACAAAATGACAAAAAAAAGGACACAAAATGACCAAAAAAAGACACAAAATGACAGAAAAGACACACACTCATCACCTATGAGCCAGTAGAACAGTGGTCTGGTGTCTCTATCTGCAGAGATCTGGTCCTCTGCATGTATTTTACCTTTTCTTTTCATTTTGCTGTGTTCTGCAGTTTGTGTATGTCTCCCTTTGATCTCAGAGTAATGAAAGTAGCGGACAAAGTTCAGAAAAAATGCAAATAGCGATGCAGAAAACACCAAAGCAGAGAGAGTTTGTTCCTGAAGCAGAAGTCTCTGGAGTCTGAATGTGTTTACCATCAGCAGGCCACGGTTCCTGCATAGTGAGCCTTTAAGAATAGAAGATGAATAGAAAGGGAACTATTGAATTTCCATCACACAAGATGCTGTATACACTATGTACATTTACTGATAACATGCATGCACAGCAGCACTCACATCTGCTCTGCTGCACTCGTCCTCCAAGGATCTGACTTTCCCTTTTCAAAAGACTCACAATTATCCAGCCAGCACAATAAATACACGCTGAGGGAATCAACCTGCAGCAGCCAGCTAGTTTCTGCTCATGAGTTACCCAGGCAGGCTGGGAAAAGTGCAAGAAAAAGAGAAAGAAAGAAAGAAAGAAAGAAAGAAAGACAGAAAGACAGAAAGAAAGAAAGAAAGAAAGAGAGAAAGACAACTCCATTACTGTGTTCAGCACATGTCTGCAGCTTGTGGACGTCTGAAACAGCAAACTGTTTACTGGCTGCACGCCATTAGCACACACACACACACACACACACACACACACACACACACACACACACACACACTCATTCACACACACACACACACACACTTCTGCACATACATGTGCACGGAGCAATTATTCATGAGTTGAAACAGGAGAAGACAAGTAATTGAATTATGTTCCATATAAACAATAAACTCAGGAGAAATAAACCTGCTGTTTCCACACACACACACACACACACACACACACACACACACACACACAGGTCAGATTCATATTAATTAGTGCCGTCATATTAAAACCTCCCATCTGTTTCATTGGATTAGTAGAAGTAGATTGTTTGCATTTGTATTTAAAAAAGACACAAGAAGACACAAATTGACTGAAAAAGAGACAAAAAGACACAAATTGACTAAAAAGGCACAAAATGACAAAAAAAGACACAAAATGACCAAAAAAAGACACAAAATGACCAAAAAAAAGACACAAAATCACAAAAAAAAAGACACAAAATGACCAAACCACGAGATGACGTCCTCAAATCTCTTGTTTTGTCCACAAACCAAAGAGATATTCAGTTTATTGTCATAAAGGAACAAAGAAACCAGAAATATTCGCATTGAAGAAGCTGAAATCAGAGAATTTGGACTTATTGTCTTTAAAAAAAACTGCTCAAACCAATTATTGGATTATCAAAATAGTTGACCAATTAATTTAATAATCGATCATTATTCAATTAATCTAATAATTGTTGCAGCTCTAGTTTTGATGCTGTTTTCCAAGCTAAATGATGCTAAATGATGCTAATATGATGCTAACATGATGCTAATATGATGCGAAATAATGCTAATATGAAGCTAACATGATGCTAAATTATGCTAACATGATGCTAATATGCTGCTCCCTGGTCTGACTGGACCTCTTGCTGGTTCTTTGACAGAGAACAGCTTCCTCTTCAACCCTCCAGAATAAAAGCTGTGGTTCGTCTGCTTCCTGTCGTCTCTGTGTGAATCAGAGTGAGTGGATGATGGAGGCTGACAGCCTTTAATTAACAGGAGCTCGTCTCCCTGCAGCTCTCTTTATTATTCTACTGATAAACAGACACCAAGAGAACAGACACATCAATCATCTATTACTGATGCTGTTACTGACAATTCACCACTTTAACCCTTAATAGGACACTCACTGGAATACTGCAAACTCCAGATTTCAACCCTATATTCAACCCATATTGGAGGATATTACGTACAACCAGAATGTGTAAAAAAACATACGGACCCGGGGGAGGGGGTGATATTTTGAGAAAAAAGTTTATGAGATTAAAGTGGCAAATCTACGAGAAAAAAATGCACAGATTTATGAGATATAAAGTGGTGAATCTGGGAGAAAAAAGTTGCTTTTTCCCACTTTTTTCTCGTAAATCCGCGACTTTTTTCGCTCAGATTCACCACTTTAAATCTCTTAAATCTGCTATTTTTTTCTTGTAGTTTTGTCACTTTTTAATCTTGTAAATTTGCAACTTTTTTCTTGAAATACACGGGGACCATTTTGATGTCCACTGAAGTTACCAAATATAATTCTTTGCCCGATTAAGAGTTAAACCTTAAAAACAGATTTGTAGCAGACAGTCGTGCCATGATAATCATAAAATGTGATTGCATATAAAATCAAAATCAAAACAAATAAATTGCAGTAGGTTTAACAAATATTTAACCTGACTCCAGACGCCAAAGGGGAAGTTATTATATGTTTAGATATGATTATTTACATGTAGAATATGTACTTTTCTGCTGTTATTGTTTAATCAATCAAAACAATCAGAGACTCTCCCAGTCAGAGTTCATCAGGGTTTATTGTCCTGGAGGTTTTAGTCTCTTCCTCTCCAGAATAAACACACTCTGTGATTTAAATCATTAAAAACACTGAACGAAGCAGTTTCACATTAAAAATCTGTCTCTAAAAGCTGCTCAGCTTGTTTGTCTGACAACTAAAGAACCAGACCACCAACACCAAACTCCTTCATTTAGTTAAAAAATATAGTTAAAAATAACCAAGATCTGGGTTGAATTATTAGACAGGCTCAAATAAAGCCTACATGATGCCATTTTTAGTGAAATATATGAAGTATTTTACATTATTTCACCAGCAGAATGTTGTTTTTAAAGCTTAAAAACCACCATAAGCGCTCAGATCTATAACATGGACATGCACGTTTCTAGGAATGTCCAATAGATGTGTATTTTTTGTTTAGAAACGTAGATAATCAACATTTTGGCATTTTGCAGAAACATTAAATGTGTACATTTTGCTCTGGCGACTGGGTTGAAATATGAGGAATACATCCTGACTGCAGCTGGAGTTTTACCTTAAAAACAAGTGAATTTCTCAGGATTCCTTCACTCCTGGAACAAAAATGTGTCATTTTTAAGAAATAGTATGAACCCCTAGTTGCTAGAGTAAAGGGGGTCAGCCAGATCCTGGTCTAAGCAGTGACTCTACTGGCTGATGGAGGGTTTTTTTTCTTCTTCTTCTTCTCAGATGTGATTGTATATATCACTCCCATTCCCTGCCTAAATAATGTCTCGCTGGCCCTCTAAAACAAATCCAGTGTTTGGATCAGAACTTACATTATCATCCATCTTCTGCAGGAGCAGGTGACGCTGATATGGATCCCTCTCTGAGGTTTTATTCCTCCACAACTAAACTAGAGGACGGACCTGGAGGAAAGATCTGCAGAGACAGAGAGTCTGTGTTTTATATTTCACTTTCCAGTCAGAGAGAGTAAACAGTGAGACAGGCTGAGAGGAACAAGACACACTGAGAACAGCTGATCCTGGCTCAGATCATTAGTTTTAGCTAGAACCAGACCGATATGGTGTTTTTGAGACCGATGCAGATACTGATTTTAGATTACACTGTAATCAATGATTCTGTAGTCATTTAATTTTACTTAATATATTTAATAAAATGTATTAAATATAAATGCGTCCTTGATTTTGAGGCAGTTGTTTAAGTAACTTTAATATAAAAATGTTTGAGATAGAATCTACTTATTTTGATCACATTAAATATAATCTTTATGTGTCTGTAATTCTAAATCAAGAGAATTTTGAATGAATCCAACACAATATAATTAGTCTGTTTTTAATTGACAGGCACTTCCTGTTAAGTTATTAACTCAACTTGTAACGTAGTTAGAGTTAATCAATAATATTGTGTGCAATCTGTTGCCTCAATTTTATTGAGTAGCTATTGTTTATCTTTTTTTACAGTCAAGGGAAAATCATCGATAACTAGGCTTGTCACCATATTGACTTATCGTTCGATATAACATGGTTTAACATGGTTTTATTAATAAGAACCAAAATCATTATCAAAATGTCTAAATATCAGCTCTTAAATTCAATCAATCAATCAATCAGACTTTTTTTCTATAGCATTTTTCATACAAGAGAGATGCAAAACAAAGTGCTTTACATAAAATGGAGAAAGTAATAATAATAAAAACTAGAAAATTTCCTCTGGGCAAATAGTGAAAGGGCCACGGGGGCTACTGCCGGTGTGTGTACACTATGATGAGATTCTTTACAGATTTATAACTATGCCCTTTAACCTCAAAATGTGTGTGTTTGTGTATGTATCTGTAACTGTAATCACATCAAAGATCAAAGGCAATCAACAGAATTAACTGACACCTGCTAATGTCCCGGAACATTGACAGGTGGAATTTCTGGCCTCGAACAGAAAGCATTTTTGGCAAAACCATAATACCTATCATTGATCCGACTTCACTTTGAGCGTCCTGAGTTCTTCCTGAACGTCTACATATGTTTTTTGTGAAGAAAAATGAAAAAATAGCTTTGTTAGAGCGATTTAAAAAAACTGTTCCATCTCCCTTTTTCAGAAATCTTCCTGCGTTTTTAATATGGGAGCCAATGAGGCTGTTGGTGGTGTTGGTGGATCATCTGTGCATCCTACGCCCAAACTATAACTCTGACAGCTTTACCAGAGGATTGTGAGGGAGAAGACTAATTTTCCTACGTTTCTATGTATAAATTATTTCTGTAGAGTGGAATTTGCGGCCTGGAGCGCAGTTTTAAAATTTATTTTTTGACAGTTTTTTCTCTCCCTCTACACTCTGGTGATGATGTCACACACTGTGACACGAACATTCCGTGCAATACACACCCATTATAATCTCAGAATTTCTCCAAAAATGATCATGGTCATTGAACAGGGATTGATAAAAAACTATATGACCTATCGAAACGTGGATTAATACACCGATACACAAGACTTGTGTCTACTGTTTAAAGTTTAAATGGAGTCTCTAGGTGAAATTATGCCGGAGGAGTAGACGTTTAAAAATCTCCAATTATTGTTCTTTTTCCCTCATTTTCTTTCGGCCGTCCCATTCATTTCAATGCAAAATGTTGGTCATCAAAGGGTTAATTAACCTCTCACATGGAGACAAACGTGTCAAATATGGAGATAAATCAACAACTAATCAGTCTGCTGAGTATCACCACAACCTCTAAACAGACGGACATCATGCTGCCGCAGGGTATTAACCTATCCACCACACACACACACACACACACACACACACACACACACACACAGACACACACACACAGACACACACACACACACACACAGACCCCTCCCCAGGCAGCATATGGCAGACCTTGAGGTTCAAGGACACCAGTGTTTCACAGATTTAGGAGATTCATCACTGACAAACACACACATTCATCACAGGCCTTCCCCAGTGGAAAACACACACGACTAGTGCAAAAACACACACACACATACACGACTAGTGCAAAAACACACACACACATACAGCTTCGGACTCTACTGACAGGAGAGTCAGAGGAAGCCACCAGCTCAGACTGGTTTCTATCTGATGACAACAGAGGTTCACTAAAAGGACCCCGAGGGACACACACACACACACACACACACCGTCACGTAAACACACACACACACACACACACACACACACACACACACACACACACACCATGTCTACACTGTAAAAAATGTCTGTAGATTTTAGGGTGAAAAACTGCTAAACTATGACAGTAAAAGACGTAAAATGATAAATGAGTTAATTCAGTTTCAGCAATGAAACACTGTAAATGTATAAATCAGACAAAACAGGATTTCTTGTTTGTTTGTTTTTTTGAAAAATACATTACTGCACTGTAAAAACACTGTAATATGTATTTAATGTAATATATATACAAGCCATCACTGTAATTTTTGCATTTATCTTTTGAAAAAAAATCTTTTTCACACTGTTAAATGTACTAAACACCATATCTCTAACAGAAATATACTGTAATATTTAGTGGTAAAATCTTTAATTAATGCGTTTTCATTTATAAAGTATTTTCTTACCAATTATATGGCAGAACAGTGTTTTCTTTTGAGGGAAAACTTTTTATTTATACAGTAAAAAATGTAATAAAATGTCAATCTTAAACGTGAAATTAACAGTGCTAATATCTTTTTACCGTAATATTAAAAAAAAGTTGCACCGTATTTATTACGGTAAAGTTCTGCTGGTTTTTACTGTAAAAACAACAGTTTTGTTTTTTTACAGTGTATTTCTGAGCTTGTGTAGATGTTAGAGAGCTTATAAAAGTCTTTTCTGGCACATCAGCTTAAATGTCTCTTTCACAGTTTACATTAAAAACAAAGTAAATCCTGTGTTTACTTTAGTTTGAAACAGAGAAAGTTTCCTGTTCCTCGTGTTGATGTGGAGCTCTAATCCACACACACAAACACTGAGATCTGCAGAACGCTGGACACGAGACCAGCGTTGATGCAGAGACACACAAACAGCTTTATATGAGACATAAAGTAAAGAAACAGCAGCGCTGGACGATCTCTGATCATCAGCTGCTTCACTCTGCTGGGACCACTTCATCGCTGCTGCCAGCTGTAACTTAGCTGGTTTGGACACTTTTTATTATTTTGTGACAAAAAGAAGATGGAAAAAGACACAAAAAAAGAAACAAAAAAAGACAAAAAAAGACACAAAAAAGACACAAAAACACTGAAAATAAGACAAAAAAAAAGACACAAAATGACCAAAAAAATACACAAAAAAGGACACAAAAAGACACAAAATGACCAAAAAAATACACAAAAAAGACACAAAATGAACAAAAAAGCACACAAAAAGACACAAAATGACCAAAAAATACACAAAAAGACCAAAAAAAGACACAAAATGACCAAAAAAGGACACAAAAAGACACAAAATGACCAAAAAAATACACAAAAAGACCAAAAAAAGACACAAAATGACCAAAAAATGACACAAAAAGACACAAAATGACCAAAAAATACACAAAAAGACCAAAAGAAGACACAAAATGACCAAAAAAGGACACAAAAAGACACAAAAAGACACAAAATGACCAAAAAAATACACAAAAAAGACACAAAATGACCAAAAATGGACACAAAAAAGACACAAAATGACCAAAAAAAGATACAAAAAAGACACAAAAACACTGAAAATAAGACACAAAAAAAGACAAAAAGACCAAAAAAAGACACAAAAAAGACACAAAATGACCAAAAAAGGACACAAAAAGACAAAAAAAAGACACAAAAAAGACACAGAAACACCAAAAAAAGACACAACAGTTTTTTTGTTATCTTGGTAAGAAACAAATAATTGTATTAATTATAATTAATAATCTGCTCGGGCCAGTCCATCGCTCAGATTTACTGTTTGATCTGGTTTTTAGACACACATTATCTTTTACAGTGTGTGTGTTTTGGTTTCTAGCAGGCTCAGATGTGTCGATAACTCGCCGTGTTAGAAAATATTCACACACTTGAGAATCCCAATGTTGTGTTTTGTGAAACTGTTTGGTTTCCTAAAAGCTCTGCATGAATCTTTAATTAATAGTTTACATGCAGAGATTTGTAGCAGACAGTCTGCACAAACAGTAGAAATGATGCTGCATAAAATGTGAATACATATAAAAACAAACTTTCAGTATATTGCAAAATATTTAACCTGACTCCAGACGCCAAAGGGGAAGTTATTTATGTTTAGATATGATTATTTACATGTAGAATATGTATTTTTCTGCTGTTATTGTTTAATCAATCAAAACAATCAGAGACTCTCCCAGTCAGAGTTCATCAGGGTTTATTGTCCTGGAGGTTTTAGTCTCTTCCTCTCCAAAATAAACACTCTGTGATTTAAATCATTAGAAACACTGAACGAAGCAGTTTCACATTAAAAATCTGTCTCAAAAGCTGCTCAGCTTGTTTGTTTCACAATTTATGAACCAGACCACCAACACCAAACCCTTCATTTAGTGCAAAATATAGTTAAACTAACTGAATTGATCATAAAAACATGGCTTAAAAGTTCCACGGAGTGTATTTGTGATTAGAATTTCAGATTTCTTTAGAATAGAAACATTTGGACTAATGTTAGTACACAAGTCAATAAAATATGTAACATAGGTTCAGTTCTGCTGTCATGCAGAAATGGTAAACATGATTATTATACTTATTATAAATAGAAATATAAAACTACACTGTAAAAAATGTCTGTAGATTTTAGGGTGAAAAACTGCTAAACCATGACAGTAAAAGACGTAAAATGATAAATGAGTTAATTCAGTTTCAGTAACAATGAAACACTGTAAAATTTAAAAGCAGCAAAACTGTATTTCTTACAGTTTTATTTTTTTTTAAATACATTACTCCACTGTAAAATACATTGTAATATGTATTGAATCCAATATTTATACAAGCCACCACTGTTTTGCATTTATTTTTTGTAAAAATACTTTTTCTCCCTGTTAAATGTACTAAACACCATATCTCTAACAGAAATATACTGTAATATTTAATGGTAAAATATTTAATTTATGCAGCATTTATAAAGTATTTTCTTGTCAATTATATGGCAGAACAGCGTTTCTTTTGATGGAAAAACTTTTTATTTATACAGTAAAATATGGAATAAAATATCAATCTTAAACGTGAAATCAACAGTGTTAATATCATTTTACCGTAATATTAGAAAAAGTTGCACCGTATTTATTACGGTAAAGTTCTGGCAACCAGCTGCTGGTTTTTACCATAAAAACAACAGGTTTTTTCTTTTTTTTACAGTGTATTGCTGAGCTTGTGTAGATCCCAGAAAGCATATAAAAGTCCTTTCTGGCACATAAACTTAATTAACAGTGCTAATATAATTTTACCATAATAGTAAAAAAAAGGTGCACCGTATTTATTACGGTAAAGTTCTGACAACTACAGCTGCTGGTTTTTACCATAAAAACAGTTTTTCTTTTTACAGTGTACAGCTAATTAATAAGGTGCAGAAAAATGTATTAAAACATCAAATATCAACGTTTCCAAACCTACTAAAGGTTTCATGAACATAAAAATGTGGGTATGTACCTCACATAAAGTGTGTGTGTGTGTGTGTGTGTGTGTGTGTGTGTGTAGGACTAATTAGCCTGTTTGTTTAACATGCTTTATGGGCCCACGGGGGACGACAGAAGATGGGCACACACACACCTTGTTCCCTACAGAGACCCATCTGTTACACACACACACACACACACACACACACACACACACACAAACACACACACACACACACACACACACACACCCACACACACACACAGCTGGTATAAAGTGCTGATGGAGCAGCAGATATTGATGGATCATCATCTGAAGAGTCTGGTGGAGATATTATTATTATTATTATTATTATTATTATTATTATTGGTCCAGTGGAGCAGCAGAGAGTCACAGAGGAGGACAGAGAGCTGAAATATTTAACTTTTGCATTAAAAACAAGAGGTTTAAATTAAAACTAGTGTTTATAATTTAATGTAAAAAGGCTCCAAGAGAACCTGAGACTGATTCAGTCACAGTGGTGTTTATTAATTATACAATGTTACCAGTCAAACCAGGTTATATCTATGGTATATCTGAATAGTTGCTTTAATTAAATGTAAAAAATGTGGCGGTATAACTTATTAATATAGTCTATGGGTATAACTCAGTGTTTATTGGGCTGGAAGGTGTTTATGTCTCACTCTCTAAATCAAAAGATATATATCGATATACGAGATGTAGATTCTCCTTCATTCTCTCCGTGTAGATCAATAAAGAACAATAAAGATCATAAAGGGTAATTATGGCAACGTTAGCGCACAATACAGGATTAAACAGTCGGTTCATTTTAAATTAAACTGTTTTCCCTTAAAGCAGGGGTCTCAAACTCTAATTACCTGGGGGCCGCTGGAGGCAGGATCACAATGACCAAAAAAAGACACAAATTACTAAAAAGACACAAAAAGACCAAAAAAGACACTAAATTATTTTCAAAAGACACAAAATTACAAAAAAAGACACTAACTTATTTTAAAAAGACACAAAATTACTAAAAAAAGACACAAAATGACCAAAAAAAGACACAAAATGACAGAAAAAAACGAAATTACTTAAAAAAAGAAAAAAAATGACCAAAAAAAGACACTAAAATACTAAAAAAAAAAGACACTCAATTATTTTAAAAAGACACAAAATTACTAAAACAAGTCACAAAATGACCAAAATAGACACAAAATGACAGAAAAAAACCAAATTACTTTAAAAAAAGAAACAAAACGACCAAAAAAAGACACAGAATTACCAAAAAAGAGACTAAATTATTTTTAAAAATTACACAAAATTACCAAATAAAGTAATTAAAGGGACCTTCCACACACAACACGGTAAAGTGCCATTCATATAAAACTCACATTAAACTTTCATATCAAGGTGGGGGCCACAAAATATCGTCACGAGGGCCACAATTGGCCCGCGGGCCGCCAGTTTGAGACCCATGCCTTATATCCAGAGTATATCTGAATAATTGCTTTAATTAAATGTATATAATATGTATATACTCTGTAATAATAATAATAAAATGTCTCTCTCTCTCTTAGTAAACTGACTAACCTGTTTAATAAACCATCAATAATAATTGATCTCTGCTGTGTTTTATGATGCTAATCTCTTCAGATATGAAGCGTTCAACACATGCAGGACATCAATTTTCCCAGGTTCAAACTCAGAATCACCTTTTTCTCACACTTTATATATTTAAAATCAATGCAAGAGGTTCATGACCCGTCTTCATATTGACTGGAGGTGATTTCCTGCAGAGATTCAACATGAAACGTGATTATTATTCACTGCAGGATCACGCTTTATTATTTATTATTCACTGCAGGATCACGCTTTATTATTTATTATTCACTGCAGGATCACGCTTTATTAACCATCTCCAGTCTGTCCTTACATCACATCATGGCTCCTTTTTATACACAAACACTTGGCTATCAGTCAGATTTATCATTTTATTTTAATTAACAAAGTATAAAGCTGCCAGGAACCCAAAATACAAACAGAAGACACAGGTTTCTATGGAAATGTGCCTTTTTAAAAAATCATTTATACACACAAAAACAGCAGAAAAATAATAAATAATAAAACTATAAAACAGTCTATTTGCATGTAAATTAAAACTAGTAATAGTTTTCATTGTAGAAAGAAAATTCACATTTTAAAAATGTTCTAGAAACATAAATGTGACACTGTGAAAGCTCCTCTGATTGAACTCTATGGAGTCTGGGACTGTTTTGTCCATTTTTGAATCCTTTTCATGTCTTTTTGTGTCTTTTTTGGTCATTTTGTGTATGTTGTTGTGTCTTTTTTTCGTTATTTTGTCTTTTTTGTCATTTTGTGTCTTTTTTTAGTTATTTTGTGTCTTTTTTGTCATTTTGTGTCTTTTTTTAGTTATTTTGTGTCTTTTTTGTCATTTTGTCTCGTTTTTTTTGTAATTTTGTGTCTTTTTTGTGTCTTATTTGGTCATTTTGTGTTTGTTGTTGTGTCTTTTTTTTCATTTGTTTCTTTGTTTGTCATTTTGTGTCTTTTTTTTAGTTATTTTGTGTCTTTTTGTGTCATTTTGTGTCTGTTGTTGTGTCTTTTTTTGGTCATTTTGTCTCGTTTTTTGTCATTTTGTGTCTTTTTTGTGTCTTTTTGGTCATTTTGTCTCTTTTTTTTCATATTCTTCGTCTTTTTCTGGCTTTCTCAGCATAGATAAATACAGTTATTACTGTAAATAAAACATGCATACTTTCAATAAACAGATGGACTCCAGAGTGTTAATAAGTCACAGTTTATAAAACGTCTTTCATATTTTGCTTTTGTATTTTATAACACCTTTAAGAACACATAGTGAAAAATACATTAGTGAAACAAACAACGTGAAGGTTTCAGCCTTCAGTCTGTTCGTCCCAGAGGAATTTATTTAATTATCACACTCACACAGAGTGAATATAGTAGAAGAAGAAAATCAGACCTCCAGCAGGAACAAAGAGTCAATATTCTCTTCAGACAGAAACAGAGAACAGAGTTGGAGCTCTAACACGTCGTCTCACATGGATAACCTCGGACGAGCCTCAGATGAGAAAAAAATACTATTTTCACCTCACGGCTGGACCAGAAGAGGCTCAATATGAGCTCTGGGTGTGTGTGTGTGAGTGTGTGTGTGTGTGTGTGTGTGTGTGTGTGTGTGTGTGTCCTATCTCCAGTCACAGATTGCTTTCTGACAACCAGGACCAGCCGTCAAATCACAGTGATGCTGTTTTATTAGCTACACTGTAAAAAATAATCTGTTTAATTTACAATGAGAAATACAGTGAGTGGGTTTTCTACTGTAAATTTGAATATAAATATCAGCAAAAACTGTAATTTAGACTGAATATTCCTGTTTTTTTTTAGGTAATTGTGTCATTCATTGGTATTTCTCCATTAATTTTACATGGAAGTGTTATATTTTTACAGCGAAATGACAGTAAAAGTTACAGTTTTGTGCTATTCTTTGATTTACGGTAATTAAGTGTCTACTATGGTGATATGTAATTTTAAATTTTATGCCCTATTTCTGATGTAATTTGACAGTTTTTACTGTAATTTCTACTGTAAATTTTAATGTAAATATCTGTAATTTAGACTGAATATTCCTGTTATTTTTAGGGCAATTGTGTCATTGTGACATCATGGTATTTCTCCATTGATTTTACATGGAAATGTTATATTTTTACAGTTTATCCTGCAGTTTATGACAGTAAAAGTTAAAGTTTTGTGCTATTCTTTGATTTACGGTAATTAAAAGTGCCTATACAATATTTAATTTTACACCCTATTTCTGATGTAACTTGACAGTTTTTACTCTAATTCCTACAAACATTTTTTACAGTGTACACCTGTATCATCTAATAAAATATTCTTATATAATTCAGTCCAATACTGTAACACCTCCACTGATTCTATCAGGAGTCTCTTTCTGTTTCTATTGTCCAGATCAATAATAACTAAAGGAGGAGAAATATTAAAAACATCTCAATACACTGCAACACTGTCACAGATTACCATAGAGGTCAATGGACACAATATTAATATTAATATGCTGATACTGAGCAGGTAGAATGTTTATTATGTTGACAATATTCTGTTGTTCACTCACTGATAAAACCATGATCTGGTATCAAAGCAAACAATAATTAAAAAGCTTTTGTATTAAATGAGTCTCAGTCAGATATGAAACATTTCTCCGACGGCTGAAACGTTTTGTTCATCCGGTTGATTTTTCCTGGCGAGCCGTTCTACCAGAGGAGAATCCTGCTGCTGGAAGGATTTTATCATAAATGTGTTATTTATTTATTCAGCAGCAGAAGATTCAATCAGCGTCTGAACGTTAAACAGCTTCAAGAACGTTAAAGATCTGAGAACGTGTTCCTGTCAGCTGTTCATCATGTTAAAGATGGAAACTGCTGCTTTAAAACCAGCTGATTATCTTTTTATTATTCTTTTTTTGGCTCCGTAGTTTTAAACCAAATACGTCATTCTGTTAAAAATACTGATCTTTTATTGGTCGTAACTGAGGTATTCCACCCTGGAGACAAAAGTCAACACGGAGCTATTTTAATTTATGCATATTACTAAGCAGGGCCGGTTATTCCTACAGGCCACCAAGGCGGCTGCCTAGGGCGCCAAATTGGCAGGGGGCGCCCCCTTGTGGCGCCCTTAAGCATACATCTTTGTTTTAACAACATTGATTAACGAAACATTTTTTAAAAAGCATGGGCAATAAAACCCTCATTGAATTAAATGAACATGCCCCAACCCATATTTCGAATGAAAATGTAATATTATATTATATAAAATATGATACGTGCATGGGTGTCGTCACTCGTCATGACGATGCAGTTGCAAGTCACAAAGCACTAGAACTAGATCACGCTAACGGTCGTAGCAGGTCAACTAGCAAAATGAAAAGGACCAAACTGTCTGGTGCACAGGGGCGAAAACGAAGAAAAGAGGAGGAGGAGAAGAAAGCACAGTATAGAGGTATGTATTTTCATCTCAGACATTAGTTCTAAAGTTTAATCAAAATTGTGTTTTCTTTCACTGTTCATGGTTGACGTTTCATTAGAAGCTAGCTATCACTGCATAACGTTACTCCGCTAGCATTAGCTATTTCTAGAATGCTTGTGGGCTATCGTTTAGCCTGCTAGCTTAATCCACAAGCTGTCTTTCACAGGCAACAAAATCGTTTTTTTAAAGGAAACTAAAAACCTAGAGTTAGTCTTGTAAGCCAACCTACTTTAAGAAATACCCTAGCTAGTTTTCTTTTGTTTTATCAGTTAACATTTGTCGAGCCTTCCAGCTAGGGGCGCAAAATCTCAATATCGCCTAGGGCAGCCAATGGGCTAGAACCGGCCCTGTTACTAAGTTAGTTAATGTAGTATTTATATCTGTATACAGAATATTTTACTGTTTGGACCATAGCAGCATCAGAACATTGGTTCAGGTTTATAGGAGCTGGATTCATAAAAAATAAAAAAACACAAAAGAAGAGAAAAACAAACAAAAAACACACAAAAAACACACAAAACATTGTAAAAACACACAACTATTTAAAAAAACATATAAAACACAAAATATACACATAAAAACACCAAAATAATTTTGAAAAAACTCAAAAAAATTACAAAAAACACACAAAAAAACAAACAAACAAAAAACACAAAACATACAAAAACAAACCAAAACATTATAAAAAACACACAAAACACAAAAACATAAAAAACACAAAATATACACATGAAAAAACACAAAAATAATTAAAAACAAAAACAAAAAACAACACAAAAAACACACACAAAACACAAAAAATACAAAAAACACAAATAACACATAAAAACACACAAAAACATTATAAAAAACACACAAACACAGAAAAAATTACAAAAAACATATAAACCACAAAATATACACATAAAAACACAAAAATAATAAAAAAAACACAAAATATTGAAAAACAAATGCATTAAAAATGCTGAATGCACACTGCAAAATTTGAAAAATCTCTGCAAAAAAGTAAAATCATGTTGCACTTATCGAGGTGTTTTCACCTTTGCTGAAAAAGTTTTGATGAGTTAAATTGAACTCCAGACGGTTAAAATAACACAGAACAGCTGAAGATCTCCAGAGCTGCTAATATTCACACTGACATTAGTTATACTTCAATTTATGACACCTAACTAAAGAAAAAAGACAAAATGCATTACTGAGTGATGTGTATGTAGCTTTAGACTCTGGATGAGAATAAACAGAGAACAGAAGCTTCATTGTCTGCAGGAACAGAAAGATAAATAAATATAAAGTCTTGATGGAAACACAGAGACGGATGATGATCTGAGACATGATGGAGATGATGGAGGGAAGAGATGGAGGGTCAAAGGTCAACATCAAACACACAAACAGAGAGATGACACACACACACACACCAACAACAACAACAGGTGTATATATGTGTAGTGAACAACTCTCAGATATAAAGAGATGAAAGGAGGAGAGCACCAACAGGAGAATGAAGAGAGAGAAGAGAAAGAGGGAGAGAAGAGAGAAGAGGACGGCTACAGCTACAACACTCTGAAAAACACTCTGAAACACTCTAAAACAATCTAAAAGGTGTTTTATTGATCCAGTCTTGTGTCTCACACCAGCTGATCGTTGTTGAACTGGTTTTTCTGGAAATGTCTTGCACGTACACTGTAAAAATGTGTTTAGTCTAAAAACCAGATCAAACAGTAAATCTGAGGGAAATGATCTTGCTGCATGGACAGATAATTTACCTTGACAAGATTTATTAAATTAAGATTATTAAATCTAGAAATAAGCATGTTGAACACTTAAAATAAGAAATTAACTCTTAAAACCAGATAAATTAAATTGAAAAAAACGTTTTGTCTTTTTTTCGATGTTTTTTGTCTTTTTATGTCTTTTTTGTAATTATACGTCTTTTTTGTGTCTTTTTG
Organism: Centropristis striata; assembly: GCF_030273125.1. Classification (NCBI taxonomy): domain Eukaryota; kingdom Metazoa; phylum Chordata; class Actinopteri; order Perciformes; family Serranidae; genus Centropristis; species Centropristis striata. The sequence continues at coordinate 891,169 of NC_081526.1, read as the reverse complement.
TCTATTTTTTGTGTCTTTTTTTGTTTTTATTGTTTTTTATTATTGTCGAACCTCGGATTCAGGAGGAACAATGCGTCTTCCGTCCTGGCCGTGGAACAACGGGCCAGCTCTTTACCCTCCCAGACTTCTGGAGGGGTCATGGGAGTTTGCCCATCCAGTCTACATGTGTTTTGTGGACTTGGAGAAGGCCTACGACCGTGTTCCTTGGGGAGTCTTGTGGGGGGTACTGAGGGAATATGGGGCACCGGGCTCGTTGCTACGAGCTATCCGGTCCCTATATAACCAAAGTGAGAGCTGTGTCCGCATACTCGGCACAACGTCAAACACGTTCCCGGTGGGTGTTGGCCTCCGCCAGGGTTGCCCCTTGTCTCCGATTCTGTTTGTGGTCTTCATGGACAGGATCTCAAGGAGCAGCCGGGGGAGGAAGGGATTCGGTTTGGTGACCTAAGAATTGCATCTCTGCTTTTTGCAGATGATGTGGTTCTTTTGGCTTCATCAAGCCGGGACCTCCAGCACTCGTTGGGGCGGTTTGCAGCCCAGTGCGAAGCGGTTGGGATGAGAGTCAACACCTCCAAGTCTGAGGCCATGGTTCTCTGGGTGAAAACGGTGGACTGCCCCCTCTGGGTGGAGACAGGTACTGCCCCCAGAGAGGTACTGCCTCCTCTGGGTGGAGAGAGGTACTGCCCCCTCTGGGTGGAGACAGGTACTGCCTCCTCTGGGTGGAGAGAGGTACTGCCTCCTCTGGGTGGAGAGAGGTACTGCCCCCTCTGGGTGGAGACAGGTACTGCCTCCTCTGGGTGGAGAGAGGTACTGCCTCCTCTGGGTGGAGAGAGGTACTGCCCCCTCTGGGTGGAGACAGGTACTGCCTCCTCTGGGTGGAGAGAGGTACTACCCCCTCTGGGTGGAGACAGGTACTGCCTCCTCTGGGTGGAGAGAGGTACTGCCCCCTCTGGGTGGGGAGAGGTACTGCCTCCTCTGGGTGGAGACAGGTACTGCCCCCAGAGAGGTACTGCCTCCTCTGGGTGGAGAGAGGTACTGCCCCCTCTGGGTGGAGACAGGTACTGCCTCCTCTGGGTGGAGAGAGGTACTGCCCCCTCTGGGTGGAGACAGGTACTGCCTCCTCTGGGTGGAGAGAGGTACTGCCCCCTCTGGGTGGAGACAGGTACTGCCTCCTCTGGGTGGAGAGAGGTACTGCCCCCTCTGGGTGGAGACAGGTGCTGCCCCCTCTGGGTGGAGACAGGTACTGCCCCCTCTGGGTGGAGAGAGGTACTGCCCCCTCTGGGTGGAGACAGGTACTGCCTAAAGAGAAGGAGCTCCAGTATCTGGGGGTCTTGTTCAGCAGTGAGGGTAGAACGGAGTGTGAGATGGACAGGCGGTTTGGTGCAGCGTCAGCAGTGATGTGGTCGTTGTACCGGACCGTCGTGGTGAAGAAGGAGCTGAGCCTGAAGGCAAAGCTCTCGATTTACCGCTCCATCTACGTTCCAACCCTCACCTATGGTCATGAACTTTGGGTAGTGACCAAAGAACGAGATCTTGGATACAAGCGTCTGAAATGAGCTTCCTCCGTAGGGTGGCTGGGCTCAGCCTTAGAGATAGGGGGAGGAGCTCAGACATCCGGAGGGAGCTCGGAGTAGAGCCGCTGCTCCTTCTCCTCTAAAGGAGTCAGCTGGTTTGGGCATCTGGTAAGGATCCTCCCGGGCGCCTCCCGTTAGAGGAGTTCCAGGTCCAACTGGTAGGAAGCCCCGGGGAAGACCCAGAACACGGTGGAGGGATTATATCTCTCTCCTGGCCTGGGAACGCCTCGGGGTCCAGGAGGAGCTGGACGTCGTGGCTGGGGAGAGGGACGCCTGGAATGCCCTGCTTAGTCTGCTGCCCCCGCGACCCGGCCCCGGATATGCGGAAGAAAATGGATGGATGGATGGAACATGCTTATTTCTAGACTTAATATTCTTAATTTAATAAATCTTGTCAAGGTAAATTATCTGCCCATGCAGCAAGATCATTTCCCTCAGATTTACTGTTTGATCTGGTTTTTAGACCTTTTTATCAGTGTGTTTCTAACGGTGTCACAATTATATTTTCAGCCATCCAGACTCTTACCAGCTGTTTGTCCTGCTGCCTTCAGGAAAACTCTCCAGCTCACACAGATCACAGACAAACAGACAGAAATATTCATCCTAAATGGACAATAATACATCATTTTCATCCACAGTCACTTCACTATCTTATCTTTAAACTATTTATTTAGACTCTTTATGACATGTGCGTGATGTCTGAATGTCTTTTTAAGAACCTTTTATACGAGAAGCACATGAACATTTAGCTGAATACTTGTTTTATTACAGTGACATTAAAGGAAAGCTTGAATCTCGATCTTTGAAATGGTCAAAATCAAAAGCAGAATCACTGATTCTTGCTTTCATTTGAAGGAAAACAATCAGACGAAGCCTTTAACGAGACTCAGCAGAGCTCCCCGAGGCCGTCAGCTGCACATCCAGACACCAAGACATGATGGAGTCAGAGAGGAAGGAGAAGAAAACAACAACAACAACAACAAGAGGAGAATCAGCTGTTTCCCTTCAGTCAGTGGCACATTCTGACTCTATCTGAGGGAGTCTGGGCTGACTGGAACACTTTACAGTTTGGATTTGAGTCAGAATTAATGTTAGAATATTTGAATTTACAACAGATTGACGGGTGAGATAATTTGTTGTTATAATATTTTAAAAACAATATTTAAATTTGACCTTATAATCTAAGAGCCATCAGTGCTGATTGTTGAGTGTTTAAACTAAAAACTGAATCAAACTGTGAACACTTGATTTGTTTGACAGAATTTTAATGTTTTCAGCCAATGAAAGGTTCAGGTGTCAGCTCTGAATAATTATGCTACAGTTAACGTTCAGGATCCCTTCTTTCTGTTTTTAGATTTTGTTAAATTGACTGGTAAAATAGGTTAAAGTTCTATAACAGGGGTGGCCAATTAATTTTCCCAAAGGGCCTTAAAACCAGATAAATTAAAGTTTCTTACCAAGATCTTTTTTTGGTGGGTTTTTTTGTGATTTTACGTGTTTTGTTTCTTTTTTGGTCATTTTTGTATATTTTTGGGTTGTTTTTTTTGTCATTTTTTTGTCTTTTTTGTGTCTTTTTGTGTCTTTTTTTATGTCTTTTTGTGTCTTTTTATGTCTTTTTTTGTCATTTTGTGTCTTTTTTGTGTCTTTTTGTGTCTTTTTTTATGTCTTTTTGTGTCTTTTTATGTCATTTTGTGTCTTTCTGGTTATTTTGTGTCTTTTTGTGTCCTGTTTATGTCTTTTTTGGTCTTTTTGTGTTTTTTTTTGGTCATTTTGTGTCTTTTACATCTTCTTTTGGTCACAAAATGACCAAAAAAGACAAAAAAATGTACAAAAGAGATAAATTAAAGCTGCCAGCAGTGATGAACTGGCCCGAGCAGAGTGACCTGATGATTATTTGGTTCTTACCAAGATAAAAAAAAACTTTAGATTTAGAAGTGTTAGATCATTTATCTTGTTTTAAGAGTTAATTTATTATTTTAAGTGTTCAACATGCTTATTTCTAGATTTAATAATCTTAATTTAATAAATCTTGTCAAGGTAAATTATCTGTCCATGCAGCAAGATCATTTCCCTCAGATTTACTGTTTGATCTGGTTTTTAGACCTTTAGATTTACTGTTTGATCTGGTTTTAGACCTTTAGATTTACTGTCCAGCCTGATGGAGCTGCTGTGAGTCTCTGTGTGAGTGTTGGTGAGTAAATGAGTGAGGGAGCAGGTGGCTGAGGATGTTACAGGTGTACCTTCATCATCATCATCATCATCATCACATTGTCAGGACGGTGTTCTGTTAACACCTCCCTGTCCATGACAGGGCCAGGGGGAAGGCTAGCAAATAAAGGGTGTGAAAAAGGAATTACTGTTTCTTCCCAGTGTGAAGAAAACAAGGAGAGAGGAGGAAATGTTTCCAGGAAGGACTCAGCTCTAAAGTGTTTGTTATTGTCAGTTATTGTGGAGCTGCACTGTTAAAAAAGGTGTTTAGTCTTAAACCAGATAAAAACAGTAAATCTGAGGGAAATTATGCTTATTTCTAGATTTAATAATCTTAATTTAATAAATCTTGTCAAGGTAAATTATCTGTCCATGCAGCAAGATCATTTCCCTCAGATTTACTGTTTGATCTGGTTTTTAGACACCTTTTTGTTGCTTCCTGTTGGTTCAGAGTTGCAGGTTTTTGTTTCAGTATCACAGATATTCACATTGTCACACTTCATTTAACATTGACAGTTGTTGGCAGTGGACATGTTTGGAAGATAAAAGTCTAAAAGGGAAAATATGTGTTCTGTTGGATCTCATTCTCATCAAGTTGCAAAGAAGACAAAACCTGGTTGATCATGTTTTCAGGTCACTTCTCTCAGTTTGACCTAATGACCATCGACATTTTAATTTAAATCAATATTTCTAAATTAGCAATGGATCAAATAATGATGTCGAATGTAACAGAGGTCAGTTAAATTGATGATGAAGTCATTGCACTGCAGTTCCCCTCAGCTTTTCAGAGTATTAAACAGAGAGCATTGCTTTTACTACTTATAACTCTGCTGTAAATGCAGATTTGTTGCTATTTGTCCAACACGAAGCGGCAGACAGAACATGTCAGCATCTAGCTGGTAACACAGTGGAACATTTAGAGAGTAAATACCAGATATCTCTCTCAGGAGCTGGTAAAGTCCTAAAAACAGCTGAAACAGAGTGAATATTAACTCAACTCAACTTTATTTGTAAATCACTTTAAAACAACCACAGCCGCTGCAACCAAGTGCTGTACATAAACAAGCAAAATAAGAACAATAAAATAAATAAAACAGGAAGAAACACTAAAATAAATAGTTTCATTGCTTTTTTAAAAAAAACTTAACTAACAATAAATAAAAACAAACCATAAAACCCTAAAACAAGAGCTAATGCTGGTTGAAATCGAAGGAATAAATCGAAGTTTAAACTAAATAGACTTTTTTTCCACCCGGCGGACAGAAACACAACTTCAAATGTGCTAATTTTGGGAGAAACTGTAAGAAAAAAAGAATGCATCACATTCAGAATTCATATTCATAGTGTATATTTACCAAAAAATAAAGTTTACCAGTTCTAGACAGTTTCCAGTTTCTATGCACATGAAGAAAGGATTATCAGATTATCACATCCTGAGACTTTTGTAGAATCTGGTTGTTTCAAACAGTTTGAGTTGTTTAGTTGGATGATGACATTTAGCCACAAATATCCTGTGAAAGCTTTTTCATAATCAGTTCCTGATTCTGGACAGAAACATGGAGTCAGAAACAGCATGAATGAGGATGAAGCATCTGGGTTTATGGAACATTTGGATCAAAACAAACTCTGCAGACATTAAACTAACAATGTTAACAATGTTCTGAAACAACCAGAACCCCCGCTGACACCTTCTGGACCTTCTGTCCACAAAGAGGCAGGAAATGTTCTTTAACTTTAGATATGGAGAACATGTGCTGTTCCTGGGAGAGATTCATTTAAATAAAGACACTGGACACAAACAACAAGTTACACACGATAATGTTTCCATGAGACGTTTCTGACATTTATTTACAGATATATTATATATATAGTAGTGCTGCACGATTATGGCCAAAATGATAATCACGGTTATTTTGATCAATATTGTAATCACGATTGCTAATCATGATTATTCATCATGTTAGGGAAAACATCTGTATTTTTATTGCATTAATTTTAAACCGAGAGCTAACTGGTAGCCTGTTAGCACATACACACTGTACTGCTACAGAGCAAACTGTTAGCCTGTTAGCACATACACACTGTACTGCTACAGAGCAAACTGTTAGCCTGTTAGCACATACACACTGTACTGCTACAGAGCTAACTGTTAGCCTGTTAGCACATACACACTGTACTGCTACAGAGCAAACTGTTAGCCTGTTAGCACATACACACTGTGCTGCTACAGAGCTAACTGTTAGCCTGTTAGCACATACACACTGTACTGCTACAGAGCTAACTGTTAGCCTGTTAGCACATACACACTGTGCTGCTACAGAGCTAACTGTTAGCCTGTTAGCACATACACACTGTACTGCTACAGAGCTAAATGTTAGCCTGTTAGCAATTTGCAGACTGGACGCTAAGGGGTTAACATCCCCTCCGGCTCTGCAGCTGGGAGAGACTGCTGCAGGAGGACTGTGCCGCTTTGACTCGTTCTTACTCTTTTTAACATTTTTCTGAATGCTGTGTGACTCAAAGGTAATAATAATTAGCAGCAGTGGCTCAAACTAGAGCTTTGATAAAGTTTGCTCTTTCTTTTTCTTTTAGAAATGTTGGGAAGATGTTCTGTCATCATGGAGAGGTTTAATTTGTCCCGTTGTAGTAGATTAAACCATTTAAATGGAGTTAGCATGGTTGCTAATGCATAGCATTCATGTTCCATCCATATTTTCATATGGGAACATATTTAAGATGTTCTCTGCATCACTTTGGTTATATATAGTTCATATCTGGAACAGAGAAACATTTGTGTTTCAAAATGAAACATTTCTGTTTGTTTAATGTATAAAACATGGCTTCATTTACCTTAATGTCAGTTACAGCCTCAGAGGAGCATTTAGACACCACACAGCTATAATCATGTTAGCATCAGAGACGGATCGCTACATGCCTGAACATCACACACACACACACACACACACACACACACACACACACACACACACCTCCACACACACACACACACACACAAACACCAGCCGCCCGGTTGGATCGTTTCCCAGCCGAACACTGGATTAATGGCTTTCTGCAGACAGTTACTACTCTGTGTGTGTGTGTGTGTGTGTGTGTGTGTGTGTGTGTCTGTGTGTGTGTGTTCTTGTACTTCCTACATAGTGAGGACCGGAGCACGTTTTTAACCAACAGAGTGAGGACATTTTTGCAAAGTGAGGACATTTCGGCCGGTCCTCACTTCTTTAAAGGCTTTTTTTTTTAGATTCCAGACTTGTTTTAAGGGTTAAAGGTCACATGATAATGATAATTAACTGAAACTGTATTGTGTGGTTACAAAACTAACTAAAATTACAGTGAAAATGTCCTTCGTTTTCCTCTTTGTCCACTTTTTTCATACATAATGAAGATGGATCAGACAAAGGAAATAAAGGCAAAATTTACTGTGACCTCTTTTAATCTCCCACCCAACAAATACCCCATTACAAAACACTGCAACTAATAAAAACTAAACTAAAACTAGCAAACTCACTCTAAAAACTCATTAAAACTAACTGGATTTGAAAACAAAAATTGACAACGAAAATTAAAACCAAAACTAATGAAAATTCCCAAACTATTATAACCTTGCCAGGGAATTTACTATTCCAATGAGGGACCTCACAAAGATAGAAAAACAAGAATGTGTGTGTGTGTGTGTGTGTGTGTGATGAATGGTTCCTGGATGATAATCCTCCTTATGAATGAGCAGCACGGAGTCATTTATTGTGTTTTCTTTGTGTTCATCACTTCATTTTCTCTTCAGCTCCATCAGACACATGACAGAGTGTCTCTTCCTCCTCTTCCTCCTCCTCTTCCTCTCCTCCTCTCCTCCTCTCCTTCACTAAACTCTGTTTCTCATATAAATCGTGGAGGATGGATCACGCTGTGCTGGAGTGACGGATGATTCATCTGGAGGTTTGAGTGGATAGTTGGCACGTCAAAACTATTACAGTTGCACATATTTTTCATAAATATGTCACAGAAGGATTGTGGAGGAAATACCTCCATGAGAGACACTGTAAAAAATAAAAACCTGTTGTTTTTATGGTAAAAACCAGCAGCTGTGGTTGCCAGAACTTTACCGTAATAAATACGGTGCAGCTTTTTCTAATATTACGGTAAAATGATATTAACACTGTTGATTTCACGTTTAAGATTTCCATTTTTTTTGCTGTAAAAATAAGTTTTTCCATTAAAAGAAACGCTGTTTTGCCATATAATTCGGGGCTCTTTCTAAACCAAACAACCACTGAATAACAATAATACAGGAGTGTTTCTATTAGCTGTAAACATGCTGTAGAAAATACACTGTAAAAAAAACAACTGTTGTTTTTACGGTAAAAAAAAAAAAAAAAGGCAGCTGTGGTTGCCACAGAACTTTAACACATTTCTTATTTATTTTTGTCTTTTTTAAATTAATTTTACACCTTTTTTTTTAGCAATTTTGTGTCTTTTTAAATTCATTTTACACCTTTTTTAAAGTAATTTAGTTTTTTTTAAATTCATTTTACATCTTTTTTTAAGTGATTTTGTGTCTTTTTTTATTCATTTTACGTCCTTTTTTAGTAATTTTGTGTCTTTTTTTATTCATTTAATGTCCTTTTTTATTTATTTGTTTCTTTTTTAAATTCATTTTACACCTTTTTTTAGTAAATTTGTGTCTTTTGTTCCAAACATTATGCCAGAGTATTTTACAGTAATGTGTCTTTCAAAAAGAAAATGTAAAAAATCCTGTTTTGTCTGATATAAACATTTACAGTGTTTCATTGTTACTGAAACTGAATTAACCCATTTATCATTTTACATCCTATTTTAGTAATTTTGTGTCTTTTTTTAATTAATTTTACGTCCTTTATCAGTAATTTTGTAATTTTGTGACGTCTTTTACTGTCATGGTTTAACAATTTTTCACCCTGAAATCTACAGATATTTTTTACAGTGTATAGTTGGCACGTCAAAAACTATTCCAGTTGCAGATATTTTTCCTGAATATGTCCCACATGGACTGAGGAGGATATAAACCTCCATGAGAGTGTGTGTGTGTGTGTGTGTGTGTGTGTGTGTGTGTGTGTGTAACGAGGACCTGAGGGACTCAGTCGCTGCATGATTCTGATTGGACGAGAGCTCAGACTGTAAATCACATCTAACGTTTCCATCACAGAACTCTTTATGACTCGTTCCCATGAAGTCGTCTGGAGGAAACTAGTGACTCGTTATTTCAGAGTTATCTTCGTCATCTGCTCTGGAAGAATAAGGAGAGATTGAAAAAGCAGGAATTTAAACGTACCATTAATGTCATAAAATCATAATTTCATAAACTGCAGCTATACATTGTTGAGAACAGCTGACTGACAGCTGGAGGAAGAAGTATTCAGATCCTTTACTTCTCCACACTGCAAAAAGTGAACTCTAAGTCAGATGTACTTAAGTACAATTTTGAGGTACTTGTTCTTAACTTGAGTATTTCCATTTTATGATACTTCTTCTTCACTACATTTTGAGGCAAATTTTAACGTTTTACTCCCCTACATTTAGCTTTAGACAGTTTAAGTTACTTTCGTTACTTTTCAGGTCGAGATTTAACATGAAAAACATGACAAATTTCACGTGATTAGACTTTTTTTTAAATTAAATCTTATAACAGTATATAAAGTCTTTATACGAGCCCTACCTTGAGAACATTCAAACACTGCTTAAATAAAAGCATCAATAAAAATAATGTAATAATATATTTAGAATGTATAAAACAATCTGAGTGGCTCCATTCTGCATAACGAGTACTTTTACTTTTGATACTTTAAGTACATTTTGATGCTGATACTTTAGTACTTTTACTGTAGTGGAGTCATTTCACAGTGTGTATTAGTACTTTTACTGCAGTAAATAAAGGATCTGAATACTTCTTCCACCACTGCACCAGAGTTTGGATTAGTGGGAATAAAACACAGTTATAAAGATCAGAGCTACAGTAGAATATGCAATAAAAAACACATATATAGATTTTTCCTAGAGCTCCCTCAGACCTTATTGCATGCATAAAATTAGACATTATGTATTTGTATCAACTTTTCTACTGTTTTACTTGTGTTTAATATGCAAATGAGGCTTTATCCAACGCTAATGTTGGAGGATTTAGGAGATAAAAGTAGAGAAAGTGTAGTAACATAAAATCTGGTGTATTTTGAATGATTTCACTAGTCTGACAGCAGAAACATGATGAGGAAGCAAAATGGACAAAAACGTCAAAATGAATGATGAAATAAAGAAATTATGTTTTTGTACTTTGAATGCAGGACTTTTACTGTAGTGGAGTCATTTCACAGTGTGTATTAGTACTTTTACTGTAGTGGAGTCATTTCACAGCGTGTATTAGTACTTTTACTGTAGTGGAGTCATTTCACAGTGTGTATTAGTACTTTTACTGTAGTGGAGTCATTTCACAGTGTGTATTAGTACTTTTACTGTAGTGGAGTCATTTCACAGTGTGTATTAGTACTTTTACTGCAGTAAAGGATCATATGTGAGTATTCTGTTCACAACAATGAATAGTTGCAGTTTTTTTTTCATTTTTAATGTTTTTTAATCAGACTTTGGTTTAATGGTAGAGTTAAATTACATTTTTTTCTAAAAAATTTTAAGCAGTTAATCTAGTCAGTTAGTCTGTTTTGTGTCATTTAATCTTTGTAAAATCTTCTTCTTTCTTATTAGTACTTTTACTGCAGTAAATAAAGGATGTGAATACTTCTTCCTCCACTGGATATGAGTCACATTTAATCTAAATCTGATATTTCATCCAGTAATAAGTGTGTGTTCATATTTCCAGCAGAAACACCTGCTGCTGCTGCTGCTGCAGCTTTATGAAACACTCTGAGACTTTAGATTGATCTGCTGAGACATCTGGAGGAACATGAGACCAGACACACACACACACACACACACACACACACACACACACACACACCAAATATTACCGTTCACACGCCTCTGCAGATCTCATACACCACACACACCCATCCCCCGTCCATCAGGTCCTTTCATGTTATAATATAATAATAATAATAATCCTTCACAGCGACCTGCAGCACTGAAATAATCATTTTAACTATCAGGACACAAACAAAGTGAAGAACAGAGAAGACTTTATGAAGATTAAATGACACAGAACAGACTAGATTAAGTGACTGAAATGCAATATTTAGAAAAATTTTGGTAATTTTGTGTGTTTTTTAAATGTCGCTTCTTTGGTAATTCTCAATCTTTTTTGTCACTTTTTGTGCATTTTTTTTGTAATTTTGTCTTTTTTTGGGGGCATTTTAATTCTTTGTTGTAATTTTGTGCGTTTTTACGTGTTTTATGGAACTTTTAAGGCTTTTTTTAAGGTAATTTTGTTTTTGTTTTTGGTGATTTTACCTCGTCTTTGGTCATTTTTGGTAAATTTTGGTTTTACTAAAGTAAAAGTACAAAAAGTATCAGTAAAGTAACTTAAGCTGTCAGCTAAATGTAGTGGAGTAAAAAGTAAAAAAAAAAAACATAATTTGAAGCACAGGGAAGATTTGACAAATATGAAATGACACAAACAGACTAGATTAACTGCTTGAAATGCAATTAATTTAGAAGAAACGTCATTTAACTCGACAAGAAAACCAAAGTTTGATTAAAAAACGTTCAAAATGAAAAAAAAAAACGCAACGATTCGTTGTTATGAACAGATGACTCACATATGATCCTTTAGTGCAGTAAAAGTCCTCATTCTGCTTTTTTGCATGAGTAAAATCACCTCCACTGTCAAATAACTATCAAATTATTACAAACACACACAAAATGACAAAAAAACACATAAAAACACAAAAAACGACAAAAAAACACATAAAAAAACACATAAAAATGACAAAAAACACACATAAAAATACAAAAAAATAAATGCAGTGGAGTAAAACGTAAGAAAACCAAACATAATTTAACTAAAACAAAACCAAAGTCTGAATAAAAAACATAAAAAAAAAAAGTTATTAAAAATTACACCATTTTTTTTTTAGCTTTTCCTTCCTTAAACTCCTTCAACAAAAATGATCTCACATCACGAGAATGTCTCCACGCCTAAAACCTCAGATTGGTTCTCACACACACACACACACACACACACACACACAGAGTCTTGTGCTATTCGATCCTCTCCGTCCTGGTTTAATTTATGGAGGAGTTCAGCTCCAGACATCGTTTCCAGTTCACCTCCCACCGCCTCCTCATCATCCATCAGCTGGAGATGAAGACGAAGACGAAGACGAAGACGACACCCAGCCGGGCCGAGCGGGACGCCACCGCCACCGCCATGTTTCCTGTCAGACACACCTCACACACCTCTGACATCTCTGAGTAACTTCCAAAGTTATTAAAGTTAACGAAAACTAACCAAATAACCAAAACTAGAATTGAACAAACATTTTCGTTAACTTAAATGAAAATAAAAACTAACAGAAACTGTATTTTGTGGTTCCAAAACTAACTAAAACTAACTAAAATTATAGTGAAAATGTCCTTCGTTTTGGTCTTTGTCAACTTTTTTCATGCGTAAACCTTTTTGGTTGATATGAAATCTATTCCATCTATCTGGTTTTATGACTTAATAAACTTATTGGGGCTGAGATGGATCAGACAAAGGAAATAAAGGAAACATTTATTGTGACCTTATTGAATCTGGACCCAACAAATACCCCATTACACAACAACTACAACTAATAAAAACTAAACTAAAACTAATAAAAACTAAACTACAACTAATAAAAACTAAACTAAAACCAATAAAAACTAAACTACAACTAATAAAAACTAAACTAAAACTAATAAAAACTAAACTACAACTAATAAAAACTAAACTACAACTAATAAAAACTAAACTACAACTAATAAAAACTACACTAGAAACTAATAAAAACTAAACTACAACTAATAAAAACTAAACTACAACTAATAAAACTAAACTACAACTAATAAAAACTAAACTAAACTAATAAAAACTAAACTACAACTAATAAAAACTAAACTACAACTAATAAAACTAAACTACAACTAATAAAAACTAAACTACAACTAATAAAAACTAAACTACAACTAATAAAAACTACACTACAACTAATAAAAACTAAACTACAACTAATAAAAACTAAACTACAACTAATAAAAACTAAACTACAACTAATAAAAACTAAACTACAACTAATAAAAACTAATAAAAAAATTCTCAAATTTATGAGAAAAAAAAGTGACAAATTTAAAGAAAAAAAATAACAAATTAACCAGAAAAAGTGACAAATTTCCAAGAAAAAAGTGACAAATTGAAAAAAATAAACTAAAACTAATAAAAACTAAACTAACTCTTGTAGATTTGCCACTTTAATCTAGAAAATTTGCAACTTTTTTCTCGAAATATTACCTGAAGTTACCAAATATAGTTCTTTACCTGATAAAGGGTTAAAGCTAAAACTAGTGAAGTATCTAAAACTATTCTAATCTGGTGACTTCTTCTCTTCTGTTCTCGTCTTTTATCCTCCTGATCTAAACTTCTCTGGTTTTCACCTCGTGGATCATTTTATCACGTGTGAATTAATCTTGCTGAATCTAAATGAACGTATGTGATGATGAGTCGTTTGTAAAGACGTGGAGCACTGAAGCATGACGTCTATTTATAGAGGATGATGACATCACCAGGCCACGGTCCAATCAGAGAGCAGCTCCTCTCCGTTACATGCAGCTTCCTCTCTGTGGTCCAGGAGACTTCCACCAGATTCTCCTCACAGCTGATATTTAGACTCTACAGCAAACATCAGGCGCTTTATGTTCCCGCTGAGACGTCTGCAGCAGTAATCAGGGATTCAACCACAACGTGTTTATGTGCAGAGTCCACCACATTCTTTAAGGACGCGACGGATCATAAAGTTGGAGGAAATTTCAGATTCCTGAGATGGAATTATGATTGGGAATATAATGAGTTATTTAATGAGAGGAAACTGAATCAGAAAACCATTTTGATGGTG
>NC_081526.1:542320-554820 GCF_030273125.1 Centropristis striata | reverse complement strand
CCGTTTCCTCCCCTGTGAAGTCGGCAGCAGCAGCTATTTTTATTATAATGAACATTCACAAATCTCATTTACTAACCTGATTTTTTTGGGCCCTTGTAGAATAAATTTTTCCCGTGCAGAAGATTGCTCAGACCCAGTAAATCAGGAGACGTAAATGTCTTTGTTGCACACTTCTGACACTCCTCAGATTGTTTTTTTCCTGACGGAGAGATTCAGGCATGAAGAATGAGGAAAGCAATCCATTCTGGGGAATGGATGAGTCGGATCAAAGCGCCACATGTTGTTTCTGTTGGTCAAATGCATCTCAATGAGACGCTGCTGGATCTGTGGAAGTTTGAAGCCGGTCGGCAGCACATGGAAGGAAACTGTTAGACTCTGTAAGAAGGATCTGGCTATGAAATCAGCTTCTCCAGCATTGATTCATGTAGAAGGCAGATTAAAGCTTTTTCTCTCCTCGGCACCGAGATCACCATCATCTGAGAGATTCTGCTGTCAAAGAAAATCAATCAATCAGTCAATCAATCAGTCAGCAGCTGCAGAAACGTTCACTCTGCACCTTTGACTCGCCACAGTGACTCCTAAGAACTTTATATACACTGTAAAAAATGTTTGTAGAAATGACAGTAAAACACTGTCAAATTATATCAGAAATAAGGCGTGAAATTAAAAATGTAATATCACCGTAGTAGACACTTTTAATTACCGTAAATCAAAGAATAGCACAAAACTTTTACTTTTTTCTGTCATAAACTTTAGAAAACACAGTTTTGCTGTAAAAAATATTAGATTTTTCATTTAAAATGAATGGAGAAATACCATAACGTCACAAGGACATAACTACCCTAAAAATAATAGCAGACCAAAAGACCTAACAAAGGAGCTAAAATGACCAAAAGAATCACAAAACGACCAAAAAAAGAGACAGAAAACGACCAAAAGAGACACAAAATCATCAAAAAAGACACAAAATGACCAAACGAGACACAAAACTATCTAAAAAGACACAAAATGACAAAAAAAAGACAGAAAACGACCAAAAGAGACATGAAATTATCAAAAAAAGACACAAAATGACCAAAAAAATACGTAAAATTATCAAATGAGACACAAAATTACCAAAAAGAGACACAATAGGGATAAAATGGCAAGTGGTTTTTCAGTCTAAATGACAGATTTAGCTGATATTTACATTTAAATTTACAGTAGAAAACCCACTCACTGTATTTTTTACGGTAAAGTTCTGGCAACCACAGCTGCCGGTATTTTACCGTAAATTAAACAGAATATTTTTTACAGTGTATATATATATATATATATATATATATATATATCCACAAAGAGTTTCAGTATTAGAGCTGTTGGTGAAAATGCTGCTTCGCTATCCAGTGGCGGTTCTACAGGGGTTCCTGTGTCAAATTAATAATAAAATGATCAATTTATAAAGATGAACAATGGAACAATTCTAACCTTTTTTTTTTTTGTTCAAACAATATCTCATTGTACACAAAATGAACCCAGAATATGTACACTGTATAATAGTTTAATTGAATTAAGATAATTCTCACTGTACTAGACTTTCAAAATAAAAAAGTGATTGTGCACAAAAATGAGAAATGTCATTGTCATGCAAAAAAACTGTTATTGTTGGTAAGTCTCATTATTTAAATCAATGTATTTGTATCTTCCAAATATACTTTAATGAGATATTTAAATAAGCTAAAATAAAGATTTTGAATGCTTGAATATCATTTTTTCCTTGCCCCCACAGTAAAACTGGAAACTATGATCTTTTTTTTGTACAAATTGGATCCTCCTTCCAAACTGTTGGCCTGTAATTTATATTCACAAACAGTTTCAGTATTAGAGGTGTTGTCTCACTGAGTCCTGGAGTCCAGCAGTGATCAATACCAAGTAACTTATTAAACTAGTAATCTATTTACTGGTTGGCTCCGTTAAGCTCTGGTTCACCGCTAAGTAGAGATTATAAAGTCCATATTATAAAACATATTAAGATCATAACTCATATACAACCACTTCCTTACTGACTACTAATAATCAATAATTCTGAGGCTATTGAGGGAAAACTCTTAGTTAATGTCTTACTGGTTGTATAATAAGGCCATGCAGAATAAGGATTAATAACTACTGAACCCTTTATCAGGCAAAGAACCATATTTGACATCTATAACAGGTCTCCTCATAGAACCATATGGGTTTCTCCATCACAGATAGTGACACTGTGGCATCTGACCAATCAGTAAATCAACAAGATTCAAGCTTTCCTTTATTGTCATTGTATTAAAAAAAGTATATAACTAAATGTATGTGTGCTTCTCATATATAAGGCGCTTTAAAAAAGACATTCAGACATTATGCATATGTAATAAGTAGTCTAAAAAGATAATAAATAGTTTAAAGGTGAAAGATAAAGTGGTGATGGATGCAGATGATGTGTTATTGTCTGTTTAGGGTTGCTGTGGGAAAGAGACTAGACTAAATATAATAATAATGACTCAATTGACCTCAATTTGCAATATAAAAATGAAACATTTTGCAAAAAGTCTTGTAATATCCTCCAATAACACTTCAGGGTTGACTTTTTTAATTTCCAGGAGTCCCTATAAAGGGTTAATAGTGACTAAATAAGAGCCAATATGTTACTTATTTGCATGATAATAAGCGACTAACTAATGTTGAATATGTGTTCCTTAATATAAAGTTACCAAACAAACGATCACATGATCTTTAACACTGTAGATTTGTCAGATTTTCCTGCGTTGATCCAGATGTTAAAGTGATGTGAGGTTAAGTGGATGAACGCTGCTACATGTAATAAAACAATAATAAATAATGATAATAAAACCTCCAGAGGTTCCTCCAGACTGCTCCTCCTGTCAGCTCCTCTCAGGTTCTCCTCTATTAACATAATGACTGTTGAGTTGTTCTGTATGAAGCTTTACGGCTTCCTGGTGAACAAGTTCCACTCAGACGTTCCACTTGAGGAAAATAACTCTTATCAAAGTCATGAATAGTTGAGTAAATATGCCTCAGTGAATGCTGTTTAATTTAGAAATGTCATTCATATGAATTAGCTTTGCTATTAAACGGAGCGTGCTGCAGTGTTGCTTTTCTCAGCCACTTTAGTACAAGTTGTAGTGAACAAGCAGCATATTTTATAGAAACATTGAGTGATATTCTGCTGTTTCACCTGGGATGTTTCAGTCTAGGACCCTCCACTCTGAGGATGAAGCCTTCAGCTGTTTCTCTTGTTTCCTCTGAGGACTTTGTGGTTTCTGATCAACATGTCCCTGATTCTCTTTTTAGCCTCGTTACATCTACAAAGATGTCGTTTTTAGCCCTTCATCATCCTGATTGGTTCCCAGAGTTGGAGGACTTTGGGTAATTCTCAGCATAGTTCTTCAACCAACTGGCCCAAATAAATGAAACACATGAAGGTGTGCAGAGCTTTGAGTTACCAAAAACACTAATGACTGTAGTGTTCTCTTGCAGAGTGTTGCAACTCTGACTAAACACCAAGTTAAACCATTGCCATACAATTTTAACTTAATTTATCAAATATATTAATTTATGAAATCACTGCTTATATATAAACATGTCAAATGCAAATCAAACTTACAGCATTGCCTCTATGATGCTTCAGAGTGGATGTGCAGATTCATGCAACACATGTCTGCCTTCCTTTGTTCCAGTCAAACAGGAAGTAACTAAACAGGAAGTGACTAAATAGGAATTGATCCCAGAGGAAGAGACTAAAACAGGATGTGACATCATAATATTAGGTCAACAAATAAAGTTTACAAACTTATTTTGTAAATGTATTAAGTAATCATCCACCTCTTGTTTCTAACTTAAATTAAATACCAATAAATTATCTAAAGTAAACATTACAAAAAGCCTTAAAAGCGACACTAATGACATCTACAGACAAACACTAAATATTACTTTTTGATATTGTCATTGCAGGGAACAGCAACTAAGACAACAAAATGTAGTTTGGCATACATCCTGAAAAAGCAGTAAAAAACAGAGAGATGTACAGAATTTAGGGTGGCTGTGGCTCGGTTGGTAGAGCGGTCACCCACTGGTCGGAGGGTTGGTGGTTCGATCCCCGACCATGGCAGCTACATGTAGAAGAATCCTTGAGCAAAATATTCAACCCCAAATTGCTCCGATGCTGCGTTCATCGGTGTGTGAATGAATTCCTGCAGGTGGCAGCGTTTAGCCTCTGCCACCAGGATGAATGTGTGAACGGGTGAATGAGTCGGTCTGGAGTGTAAAGAGCTTTGAGTGGTCAAAGAGACTAGAAAAGAGAAATATAAGTGCAGGTCCATTTACCAAATCGCTGGATGAAATAAAGATTTAATATTAAGTGGAATGAACAGAAAGAGGGAAAGGCTTGGTTATTAATTCAATTTAATTTTCAATAACAATTTTGGCTTTCAATGATTATGAAAACAAGCTACTGAAGATAAAACAATCATTGTCAGTAGATTGTGTAGTTTCACTAAAGTTAAAACATAGTTAATCTGATCTAATTGTATTTATCTAATAAGAGTTCTGGGCTGCAGGGTGGTGGAGTGGTTCGTATTCTCGCCTCACAGCAACAGGGTCGCTGGTTTGAACATGCACTTAGGTGACTGAATTGTCCGTAGGAGTGAATGAGAGCGTGATTGTCTGTTTCTATATGTCAGGCCTGTGACAGTCTGTCCAGGGTGGGATCGGCTCCAGACCCCTGAGACCTGAGTGAGGATAAGCGGATAAAGATAATGAATAATAATAAGAGTTATAACTGCAGCTGGTGAATATTAGTGATTGAGGTGTGAACACAACATGCTCGTGTTGGATGTGTGATTGATTGACATGTCATTGGCATGAATTCCCTTCACTCGTCTCTTATTTAAACCACTTCAGCCTCTATCAGATCTAATCAGACACAGTGAAGATTAGCTCAGCTGTCATGTTTCTGTTGTTGATGTTTGTGGTGTGTTGATAATCTTTGTCATGCCTGTCAGCTCGTCTCTGCTATGGATAGTTTTCCATTTCACAGCATATCATGGTCTCTGCTGAGAGCCCAGCACTTTGTTTACACCAGCAGCAGCACCACCTCGCTGAAATACTCACCAAAATCAATTTGCACAAGTCTCTGTTCATCAGATGCTGTTGTTTGTCTTTTAACAAGACTTGCTATTTGCTGGAATGGGAATGTAGGCAGCCTGCAAATTAAAAAAGGTTTTCTTTTTGTTTAGAAGCAACGATTGCTTTTCTCTTTCAACCACAATAGTCCAAAAACATTCTGCTGCATTCAAAGAGCTGTCATTAACCCGTCACCCAGCACAGACCAGTGTTGCTATAGAGAATCACATTATGTTTAATTAATGTTTAAGAACCTGATCTGACTGTAGTCAGCGTTTATCAGCCCAGAAGGTTTGGGGAGTGGAGGCCTGCTCCACCTGCTGCTAGGACACTGTTAGCACACTGGACGCTAAGGGGTTA
Source organism: Centropristis striata (assembly GCF_030273125.1). Lineage (NCBI taxonomy): Eukaryota > Metazoa > Chordata > Actinopteri > Perciformes > Serranidae > Centropristis > Centropristis striata. Next base: position 549,306 of record NC_081526.1, on the reverse strand, counting down.
GCATCCCCTCCGGCTCTGCAGCTGGGAGAGACTGCTGCAGGAGGACTGTGCCGCTTCGACTCGTTCTTACTCTTTTTAACGAGCCTCCGGCCCCCGCGGCTCATTAAGAAGAGCCTGTGGCCCCTGCGGCTCATTAAGAAGAGCCTCCGGCCCCCGCGTCTCGTTAAGAAGAGCCTCTGGCCCCCGTAGCTCGTTAAGAAGAGCCTCCGGCCCCCGCGGCTCGTTAAGAAGAGCCTGTGGCCCCTGCGGCTCGTTAAGAAGAGCCTCCGGCCCCCGCGGCTCGTTAAGAAGAGCCTCCGGCCCCCCGCGGCTCGTTAAGAAGAGTAAGAACGAGTCTCCAAAAGTCTCCAATAACACCAGAAAAAGTCTCTGGATTTGTCTCCAGTCGCTTTCATGAAAAATAGTCTCTAAGGGGGTCTGAAAAGTCGCTAAATATAGCAACCAAGTTGCTAAGTCAGCAACACTGCTTCACCGGCTTTTACAAATGTTGCGTGTTGTTGTTGCGTCCAGTACTACATCACATCCTGCTTAGCGTTCTATCCAATCAGCAACCAGGCTGTTATTTGGGTGTAGTGGAAACAGCCCTAAAGTGTTATTTAGCTACACCCTCTGCTGGCTGTAGGAATTATGAAGAAGATAGCCAAGGAGGAAGTGACATTACTGAGTGTAAAAGTGAAGGGGAATGCAAGGAAACAGAGTATAAAGCATGAAAAGTTGCTCTTAGGTTCAGGTGGAGCACAGGAGACTTTTAACCAGGAGACTTTTTACACAACCAAGCTAAGTCTGTCTCTTCTGGCTCTATCTGCTCTAACCTTTGAGAAGTTTTGCTTTTTTGGGGGCCTAAACCTACAACAGTGAAAGTGAAATGTAACAAAACATCCGGTGACCATTGAACGGGCAGAAAAGCTGTTGAAGTTCTGTGAATGAGCTGCTAATGATCTCCTGGCCTACCAGCAGGTGGAGCAGGTCTCTACTGGCCCACAGGTAGAGACTGATTAATGCCCATTCAGTAGACTGACTGCAGCTAAATGGGGATTAAAGAGCTACACCTGGCTCTTCATCCATGCCATTTATTATATTATAACATGTGAGACAGTTATTTGATGCAGGACAGTTTCTAGACCAGGGGTCTCAAACTCAAAATACCTGGGGCCGCTGGAGGCAGGATCAAAATGACCAAAAAAAGACACAAAATTATGAGAAAATAAAAAAAGACACAAAATGAGAGAAAAAAAAAACTAAATTCATTAAAAAAGACACAAAATAAAAAAAAGACACAAAATGACCAAAAAAAGACACAAAATTACTAAAAAATAGACACAAAATGACCAAAAAAAGACACAAAATGACTAAAAAAAAAGACAAAAAATAAAAAAAAAAACCACAAAATTAATTAAAAAAGACACAAATTGACAAAAAACACAGAATTACAAAAAAAAGACAAAAAATTAAAAAAAAACCACAAAATTAATTAAAAAAGACACAAATTGACAAAAACACAGAATTACAAAAAAAAGACAAATTATTTAAAAAGACACAAAATTACTAAAAAAGACACAAAATTACTAAAATAACGACACAAAATTACTAAAATAACGACACAAAATTACAAAAAAAGACACAAAATGACTGAAAAAATGCTAAATTACTTAAAAAACACACACAATTACAAAAAAGACACAGAATTAGACGACCTTCCACACACAACACAGTAAAGTGCCATTCATATTAAACTCACATTAAACTCTCATATCAAGGTGGGGGCCACAAAATATCATCACGAGGGCCACAATTGGCCCGCGGGCCGCCAGTTTGAGACCCCTGATCTAGCCCCATAACCCTGAGCTAGAAAGCAGCTTTGTGGAGGTTCAGGTGCAGCAGGTGAAGCTGTAACACCTGTAGACAGCCAGTATATTACTGCTGCTGTCTGAATAAACTGTTTCAGCTCATTTACATGAAGAAGTGAGGAGGAGGAGGAGGAACTTCTGCTGGAGCTGCAGCAGTTATTCTGAGGTGTTTGTGGCCTTCAGGAGCTGCAGGCCAGACAGGAGATGTCATCATTCTGCTGGAGATCCACAGATTCATGAGGCGGCCAGCTCATCTTCTATTTATACCCACCAGAGGAAGTCCCAGAGGGGCCGAGGCTCAGCTAGCTCCAGGCTGCTGGAGGAGGGTCTGGAGGGGCCACAGCAGGGAGAGAGAGAGAGAGAGAGAGAGAGAGAGAGAGAGAGAGAGAGAGAGAGAGAGAGAGAGAGAGAGAGAGAGCGAGAGAGAGAGAGAGACAGAGAGGATGGATGGTTATGAACACGGAGGCACTTTTAGTGTTTGTTCATTGCACAAATACACACAGTCTAGTAAAAGTGCACACGTTCAAATATTCAAAGATGTGCTAAGGTTCACTTCAATACGCAAACACACACACCTGAGAACACCTTTAACTGAACACACCTGTTATTCATGCACTGATAAAAAGGTCTAAAACCAGATCAAACAGTAAATCTGAGGGAAATGATCTTGCTGCATGGACAGATAATTTTAGCAAACACAGTGTTTCCAAAATGTTGCACAACAATAAATAGATAACACAATGAAAATAGATGTAGAAAACAATAGAACAGTACAATAAGATAAAATAAATTAAAAATAGAATAAGATGAAATAAATTGAAATAAGATTAATAAAATGTAAAATGTACTGTCCACACAAAATAAAATATGCATGTATGCAAATAAAATCATAAAATCATAAAATGAACACTCTACGTGGTGTTCAAAGCTAAAAAGAAGAGGTTGGTTTTAAGAAGAGACTTAAAACGAGACAGTGAAGAGGATAATTCTCTATTAGTACTTTTACAGGATGTGAATACTTCTACCTTCACTGAGTATAATGTATCATCTGGAGTACGTGATTATATTTACTTCATGTTTTAAGTTTTTCTGGAATAAACAGAAGAAGAACTGAGCAGTGACCAAGGTTATTATAGTTAACGAAAACTAACGAAATAACGAAAACTAGAATTGAAAAAACATTTTCGTTAACTGAAATAAAAATAAAAACTAGAGTTTTTAAAAAAACGATAACTAACTGAAACTGTATTGTGAGGTTACAAAACTAACTAAAACTAACTAAAATTATAGTGAAAATGTCCTTAGTTTTCTTTTTTTTTTCAACTTTTTCATTCATAATTCAGTGTTTCCATTTGAACATGCAACACATGGTGAATATGTTTACTGAGACTGGGATGTTTACACTAGAACCAGAATACAAAACACCCCGAACTGTAAGAGTTAATAACCTTATTGGGGCTGAGATGATAAACCAAAGGAAATAAAGGCAAAATTTATTATGACCTCTTTGAATCTGGCACCCAACACATAGCCCATTACAAAAAAACTAAAACTAACACTAAAACTAATAAAAACTAAACTAAAACTAAGCATTTTAAAAAAATAAAAACTAAACTAAAACTAGAAAACTCACTCTAAAAACTAACTAAAACTAACTGAATTTGAAAACAAAAATTCACAACAAAATTAAAACTAAAACTAATGAAAAATCCAAAACTATTATAAATAAACCCTGTTATAACCTGTATGATCTTCTTCTACATGTATTTGTCTGCTCTCTCTCTCTGTCTGTTCCTCTGCTGAGGGAATTAGACTCACCAATCCCCAGCTGTCACTCATGCTCACATATGGATTTTTTTTTTACAGATGACATTTCTCTAATGTTACCTTGAAATCTGAGGGAAAAAACATTTCTCTCTCAGAAAACTCACATCCTAGGAAGCTCACAGTCATTCTGAGTTAAATAGACTCTTATTACCTCAATGTTCACTGATAAAAGGTGTTTAAAAACCAGATCAAACAGTAAATCTGAGGGAAATGATCTTGCTGCATGGTAAAATAATTTACCATGACAAGATTTATTAAATTAAGATTATTAAATCTAGAAATAAGCATGTTGAACACTTAAAATAAGAAATTAACTCTTAAAACCAGATAAATGAAAGCTGCCAGCAGTGATGAACTGGCCCGAGCAGAGTGACCTGATGATTATTTGGTTCTTACCAAGATAAAAAAAAACTTTAAAAAGATTTAGAAGTATAATTATTAATTATTATAGTATTAATTTCCCCAAGGGGCCACATGACCAACACCACGAAGGTTACGGGGGCCGGACCAAAACTCTGAACTAAATTCTGCTCAATATTAATTATATCACTTTATAAAATACAGTAAATTATCTGGTTTTGAGCTGCTGCTGATACGAATACATGTAATGATCAGACTGTTAATGTAGAGTAAATCAAATATAGCAGTAAAAAGTATTAAATACTCCAATCACTATATCACTTTAACATTTATAACTGTAAATTACCTTTATCAAGGTTCCTATTGGTGTTTTTGTATTATATAGCTTGTTTTTCATTTTTGTAACTTTTCTAGGTGTTTTACAATGTTGTGATGCTTTTATTTTGAAAAGGTGCCATCTAGTGTGAAACGGGTGCTTTTATTTTGAAAGGTAGGGACAAGAAATAACAGGTGGAACGGTTAAATGAAAAACAAACGGTAACGTGGACGGCTTCTGTCAGAGCTCCATCAGAGCTCCACCAGAGCTCCATCAGAGCTCCACCAGAGCTCTACTGGCTCATGAACAGAAACATTCAGACGTCCCGTCTTCTTTGATCCTGTCGGAGCAAATCCACATATAAATATCTCTTTCCTTCTGACATTTAGAATCCCCAAATGATAATCAGAAGCATTGGAACGACTATCACCTCTGATGCACAATCACTAGTAATAACTATCTGTCCCAGAGCGATGATGTTAATGGAGATTTATTCAGGAAGTATTGTCCTGATAGAGGTTTGTGTTGGTATAATGAGCCCTGAGGACCACTTTCACTCTGAGTGGACGCTCTGACTGACTGACACTCGGACAGAATCTGCTGTTATTCGTCAGAAAGAAGTCAGAATAAAGCATCAGGAGGGATTTAACATGAGAGATCTGCTGAAGGACGAGTTAACAAGACGTTTTAGGGACTGATTTGATGACTGGATGTGATTGGCTCTCCAGATGAGTGTTGTTTCTTTCTGCCTGCGACCACTTCCCCTGAATACCAACTGGTCCTCCATGAGCAGATATCACTGGGGACGGGGGGACACGTCCCCCAGACTCATTCTGATCCGTCCTCCACTTTCAGCAACAAACATCTCCGGTAAAAACAGGATATGTTCCGTTAGTTAGATTATTTACATCTCAGCACATAGACACAGAGTCCAGCAGCTAATGGTGCGTTCAAGGTCTACACCAATGTCAGAATTTTCTATGTTGTTCCAAGTTCCAAAAAAGAAAAGTTGGGTGAACTCAAAATTTCAAGGCAACAAACTTTGATAAAATTTTAAGTTGGACAATTAAACTAAATATTTTAAGTTTTTCTTTTGAGTTTGCTCAACTCTGAATTCTGAGTTTTGTCAACTCAACTGTAACTGTAACGAGAACACGCGATAATCCTGAACATACGGGAGACCGTGAGATCCCGTGATGAACTGTGTGTGTTAAGTAAACAACAACAACAACAACAACCAACAGCTTACTTTGCTTCTCTGACTTGGAAGATCTGTTGATCTGACCATCTATCCTTATAGAAACAATATGTGATGTCATCAATGATTATATGATGTTCCATTTCAACAATCAGTCTCTGAGACCCTTTGATTGATTGATTGATTGATTAATTGATTGACTGATTGATTGCTGATCTGGTGCCCCGGTCTTAACATAATGTTGATGTGAAGTAGTTTTAGGCTGCATGAACTGCGTATTGTGTTTTATTTTGAAAGGGGGCGGAAGTTAATCATGTTGATTCTGAGTCGGACTTCCTGTCTGCGGCTGAGACGTTGCTGAGCCGTTGCTGAGACGTTGCTGTAACGTTGCTGTAACGTTGCTGAGACGTTGCTGTAATGTTGCTGAGACGTTGCTGTAACATTGCTGAGACGTTGCTGAGAAGTTGCTGAAACATTGCTGAGATGTTGCTGAGATGTTGCTGAAACCTTGCTGAAACGTTGCTGAGACGTTGCTGAGACGTTGCTGTAACATTGCTGTGACGTTGCTGAGACGTTGCTGAGACGTTGCTGTAATGTTGTTTAGACGTTGCTGAGACGTTGCTGCAACGTTGCTGAGATGTTGCTGAGACATTGCTGAGACGTTGCTGTAACGTTGTTTAGACGTTGCTGAGATGTTGCTGTAACGTTGCTGAGACGTTTCTGTAACGTTGTTTAGACGTTGCTGAGACGTTGCTGAGACGTTGCTGTAACGTTGCTGTAACGTTGCTGAGACGTTGCTGTAACGTTGCTGTGACGTTGCTGAGACGTTGCTGAGACGTTGCTGTGACGTTGCTGAGACGTTGCTGAGACGTTGCTGTAACGTTGCTGTAACGTTGCTGTGACGTTGCTGTGTCGTTGCTGAGACGTTGCTGTAACGTTGCTGTAACGTTGCTGAGACGTTGCTGTAACGTTGCTGTAACGTTGCTGAGACGTTGCTGTAACGTTGCTGAGACGTTGCTGTAACGTTCCGCGGCGCGCCCAGTAAAACGCTCTCATTGATCAGAGCCGCAGCGATCACTAACGGCGCACTAATGTTGCTTGTTGTTTACACTACAGTTCATTTATGTTTATTTTTTAATAAAACATGTTGTGGTTAAGGCATAAAATGACTCATTGAGCTGAAATCCTTTGCTAACAGCTCCGTCCTCCCAGTTTAAACATCCCATCATGCTCTGGTTTCCCTGGTTTCCCTCATCCTGCAGTGTTTCCTCATAATTAGGACATTGCTGTAGTTTTATACATGCTGTTCATTCTGGCACATTGACAAGGTGACTGGATGCTCCATGTAATATTTATATGGATCCAGAAACAGGATGTGTGTCTATTCCCTCATGTTGTCACGGACGCAGCCAGAAACATTGTTTTTTAATTTGCTGGT